>NW_021136471.1:115937-150872 GCF_004193835.3 Ostrinia furnacalis
AACCCGCCTGCCAAGCGTGGGGATTATGGCAAACCCCTCCACTATAGTGGAGGAGGCTCATAGTCCAGCAGTGGACTGTAAAGGGCTGTTGATGATGATGATGATTATTATTTTTATGTTAATGCTGTTTAAAAACTTTTAACAAAATACTAAAAAAAATAGAGCGCTCTGTCGTGCGTACTTAAATCCCTGACGTAAAATACAGGAACTAATTATGACGTAGACTTTAATCGATCCATAAAAGAGCCATGAATCGGATCGTCCGATAAATCAGTGCAGATAAACGCAGGTGCCCGCGCATCATTAACAATGACGGCGCGGGCGCAGCGACAGACTGGCTGGCGCTACCTATTTATAGCATTCGATTATGTATCACTTTGTATTTGNAGGACTTTGGTAGGTAACACAAAATAGCTATTTGAGTCGACATTTTTTTATAAATATGAAAATCAAATAAGACAGCAGATATAACTATGCTCAATATGTGAACCAAAAGCTTAAACAAGTGGCTGGTTATAACCATGAGAACAACAACAAATATTTTAAAAATCGTGATCGGTCCAAATGTAAAAGTAATTAATTGAAAATTAATCTTTTGTGGTGGTGATCTTACTTTCAGAGTATGGAATGTGCTCAGGATATGTCATGGGTTACATAAACTGCTATATTAATTAATATTATGTAGGCGATAAGGTCAAACGTGTGCCATATTTGAGTCCCATCTGCGAGCCTCATTAGCAGCGTGTTCCAAAAGAAGCGCGCCATAATTATGACGAAGCTTCTGTATTTTTTCTCTTTTAGCTTTTAGGTCGGGTATGGAAAAGGGACAGGTTGCAAGTTGCATCCAATTCTATAGCGAATCTCACATTGTCTAGAACCTCTAGAAAACTTTGATGTAATCTATGACACAGAAAGACAATCGGAATACTATTGTAGAGTCCGAGATGTTAAATATATTGTTTTAAGCAATATTTTGGGACTCTACAATAACAAGTCAGTGAACAAGATACAACAATGTAGGTATAAATTATTGAAATACGAAAGTGGTCACTCACTTGAAACCATTTTATTACTTAACTATTTATTACTTGGTTACAATAATATTATAATGCCAATTATGAGACATGTAAAGCCTCCTTAAGAGCAAAATATTTGACTATTTATAAGTAGGTACTATTTTACTAGTCTATACAAACAAAAAAAAAATGACTTTTACTTTGATTCTATAATATGTCGATAGTTAGATAAGTACATGCTTAGGACCACAAAATGCAATGGAATACCTATACCTACTTTGCTAAAGTCGATGGTGTATCCAAAAAATCATCAAAGGCAACAATCATTCGAAGGTTGCCTGATCCAATAAGCACATTGATTGTTTATGTTGATGATGTTCCATTTAAATAGGGCCATCTGTAATGCTCTTAAACTATTCTCATCCAATCCTACTTTTTATGTTTGAAGTGGGTCAATACTCAAAGTGCTTCCTAAAATAGTGCGTCCGGGTACAAATCGAGACAATAGCAAGGGGATCGTTTAGGCACAGATCAAAGCGACATCTGCCGTGGTCTAGATAAACAACGCTTGGGCTATCAGGTGCAGAGGCTGGGCCGACTGTGACGCAGGAGTGACGTCATTGGTGGTGCTTTACACTAGATGTGAGTTACAGAGAAATATTTAATTGTTGCAACTTAGAACTTTTTGAGTTTTGTTAGTCACGTTTACCCCTCGTGCTAAGCCAAATATGCTTCACTAAAATTAATCCCTAAGATGGACCTTACAAATAGACAACGACGAACTTTCTATCGACGCATTCTGAAAACTAACTATGGTATGATGGTTGACTGCTGTTAAAATTAAAATCTCTACATTCCAGTAAACACTAATAAGCAACTACGTCTAAATTGCCTATTGATACAATTCATACTTGCTGCACCATTATATCATTAATCATTATTCAAAATATATATTAATTGTCCGTTATAAAATACGAATCCAAATCTCCAACAAGAGCACTTCTGAAGTTCTGACACTACTCAATTTCTATCCAGTAGGCCTAAGATGCGCGCCGTGATAACTTTTATCGATGTCAAAATGTATGGGGAAAATCGATAAAATGGCGTTATAACCGCTTATCGCGGCGCGCATCTTAGGCCTACAGAGCGGAACTTTATCTATTGTGTCAGTTTCATTTGGTCGGAAGCCGGTTCAAACGGGGTTAACCGGGGCACATGCATCTAAGACCGGGTGTACGGCGCATGCGCCGCGGATGACGTCAGCCTTGCGCTGGAGCGACCCGGTCACGGCACCCGGTGCCCTATCTTGGGGGATAGACCGTCGATGGCACGGGAAATGCCTTTGTGTTGAAAAATAGCACCTATTTATAGGTACGTTAGATGTACCTACTGTTTGATGTGCCGTTGTCAGTACTTAACTCCGGTAATAAACCGTAATCTTAGAACTGAGATTAGCTAAAGATTTACCCCCTTACCAATAAAACTTACATGCTCGTTGAACAGTGTTTTAAAGTGACGTTTAGTATGGAAATGTCAACTTAAAACAGTGTTCAACAACTGTGTAACTTTTTATTAGTAAGGGGGATAGACTTTTACAAAACTCCCGCTTGAAACTGATTACAATCAGTTGGTTCACCAAAATCTATTTTAAATCGCATAAATGCCAAGTATTCTAAAATCACGATCGTTACCTATACCATTGTTCAAGTGGTTAATAGGAAACAAACGAATAAAATAGCAGCCCTAACCAAAGTTGAAGAAAAGTAAAATAAAATCAACCAAAATATTTGACAGTGTTGCGTTCAAGTTATCTTTTGCCATCGCGGAAGTCGGATAAAAATAGGGCAAACTGAATGCATCTCAATATAATCAGATCTCTCAGCGCGCATGCCCGTGACGTCACCCGTGACTCGGTCATGGCGGCCGATACGCTGACTGTGCATCGATGACAGCTTGCGATTAATACGATGCTTTTGTTCGTCAAACTAATATTCGATTGAAAAATCTTGCAAGATAAATAAATATTAGTAACATTATCCTACTAATCCTACCAATATTATAAATGCGAAAGTTTGTGTGGATGTCTGGATGTTTGTTACTCTTTTACGCAAAAACTACTGAACTTATTTCGATGAAACTTCACAGTATTATTGTTTATAACCCAGAATAACATATAGGCTATAATTTATGACGATCTGTGACAAACGAAATTTCACGCGGGTGAAGCTGCGGGCAAAAGCTAGTACATTCTAATTATTACAAGATGTATCAAAAAGGTTCATAAATAGAAGATAAAAGAAACATCCATCCAATTGATAAAAGCTCGAGTATTTATTTTTAAACAGCTACGAGGACCTTGCTACGCAATGCTACGAGACTACGATATGCGTTACGAGGACCTTGCTACGAAATGCTACGAGACTATGATGCGATTTACGAGGACCTTACTTCAAAAAGCCACGAGACTACGATGCCAGTTACGAGGACCTTTCTACGAAATGCTACGAGATTATGATGAGAGTTACAAGGACCTTAATACGAAATGCTATGAGACTACGATGCTAGGACCTTGCTACGAAAAGCTACGAGATTATGATGTGAGCTACGAAAACCCATACTATGAAATAATTCGAGATTATGATGCGGGTTACCAGGACTTTACTAAGAAATGATGCGAGTTAACGAGAACCTTTCTATGAAACGCTACGAGATTTTGATGCGAGTTACGAGGACGATACTACGAAATGCTACGATATTATGATGCGAGCTACGAAGACCTTGCTACGAAAAGCTACGAGATTATGATGTGAGCTACGAAGACCTTACTACGAAATGCTACGAGGCTACGATGAGAGTTACGAGGACCTTACTACGAAATGCTACGAGACTACGATGAGAGTCACGAGGACCTTACTACGAAATGCTACGAGACAACGATGCCAGCTACGAGGACCTTGCTACGAAAAGCTACGAGATTATTATGCGGGCTACGAGGAACTTTCTACGAAATGCTACAAGAACGATAAGTATCGTTTTCTACCTACATTATTTTTTTAATGTACTAAAAGTTATGTTTATATTCGTTTGATGATTATTTCAGTCTTGTTATAAAGTCAATCGAAATAAGTAAATAGTAAAGTTATACCTATCATATTAAAATTTTTCAAAACTTTTCTTAAATTATTATTTTTATCGCCGTGTGGTGACGGCAGAGTAGAATACATTTGTCACCAACCCCTACTCTTCCCGCGGGTGTCGTAAGAGGCGACTTAGGGACTACACATCAAACAGAGAATGGGCAGCAGCGCTCTCNAACGAAAATTGAAAAAAAATGAAATTTTTACTTGGCCTGGTAGGAAAGTGCAGTGTCGGACAACATTGACCGCGTTGGCGTTCAATGTGTTAAACAGCTACGAGGACCTTGCTACGCAATGCTACGAGACTACGATATGCGTTACGAGGACCTTACTACGAAATGGCTACGAGACTACGATGCCAGCTACGAGGGCCTTGCTACAAAAAGCTACGAGATTATGATGTGAGCTACGAATACCTTACTACGAAACGCTACAATGCGAGTTACGAGAACCTTGCTACGAAACGCTACGATTCGAGTTACGAAGACCTTGCTACGAAACGCTACGATTCGAGTTACGAAGACCTTGTGACGAAAAACTACAAGACTGTTGCGAGCTACGAGGACCTTACTACGAAATGCTACGAGACTACGATGCGAGCTACGAGGAACTTTCTACGAAATGCTACAAGAACGATAAGTATCGTTTTCTACCTACATTATTTTTTTAATGTGGTAAAAGTTATGTTTATATTCGTTTGATGATTATTTCAGTCTTGTTATAAAGTCAATCGAAATAAGTAAACAGTAAAGTTATGTCATATTAAAAACTTATTTAAAACTTTCGTAAAATTATTATTTTTAGGTTAATGCTGTTTAAAAACTTTTAACAAAACACTAAACGAAAATAGAACGCTCTATGCATCCTTAAAACCCCTGACGCAAAATACAGGAACTAATTATGACGTAGACTTTAATCGATCCATAAAAGAGTCATGAATCGGATCGTCCGATAAATCAGTGCAGATAAACGCAAGTGCCCGCGCATCATTAACAATGACGGCGCGGGCGCAGCGACAGACTGGCTGGCGCTACCTATTTATAGCATTCGATTATGTATCACTTTGTATTTGTTTTTGTTTATTGCTTGTAGAATTTTTAAATATATTTCTAGAGGTTCGTTATCAGGTTATTCAGAGTCCATTGCAGGAGCATGACCCTGTCTAATTTACCAGAGAATGTTTAGTCAAATAATATAAATTAGAATTTTTCTGCTTATCAATGTTTCAAGGATTTTGCGAATATGTAGTAGTTGTTTGAGTTAGGAGCTTTTACCATGCATTTTCCTAATATTTCCTCTATTGAAACCATACAAGGTTATGGACCCAATCATAAATTTATGATTTCTGAAACGAAAACTAACAACGATCTAGACATTTTTTTTTAATTGTAAACAAACGAAAGAAGATTCTCATCTAAAAACGCCGCCTTAAATTACGTTTTATTTTTATCGTACGTTTGACGTAGTAAGTTAAATAGGCCAGCCAGTGTTAACCCGTTCACTGCTGAGTCCCATTGTGAGCGAGTGCGTTTAGTTGCTATTCGCGATCGCGGCGGCCAGGAATACGCTGTTATTTCGGTTTACTGATATAAATAGAGGATTATTACCGCCGTGTTTGACCCACATACGCGCCATTGCCAAATCTTCATTTTTATGCCATACTCGATATTAAGTTGACTTCCATGTTATTTATGTACGAATAATATCACCAAGTTTACGTTGATTGGGAAAACGTAAATAAATTTCAAGTCAAGTTACTTGACCTACCTCTATTTGACATAGCTATTCTTGTTATTGTAACAAATATAAATTTAATAATAATTGATACATAAATGATTAGTAGTTATGACATTATACCTAACTTAAAAGTTGAAAACATTTTTTACCTTAGGGTTCATATTGATTTTTCTCTGCTTACAGAAAATGGTTTGCACGATGTTTAATGGCAATTAAAAGTCTTTAACACAAAAGCAATAAATACTTAATTTTCTTTTTCAAATAACTATTTAAAAGCTTGAAGCGCAGCTAGCTCGAGCGCAGATTTATTTTCATTTAAACTGCCCACTATAGAGCCGAAAACCATACGACCGCGATAACCATTCGAATTCAAAGCATCTAAATATACGCGCACTTGGTCCATGACATTAGGCTATTTGCGGGCGGCCATTTAAAAGGAAGGCGAAGAAGTGTCGGAGTCGCACCCTGAAAGAAGCCAGCACTCAAGAGTCGCACGCGCGGCGTCATTAGTGACACAAAGCGACAAAAGCAGCGCGCTGCATTTTTTATGCAGCGGACAGGCAGCGCATCATAAATGATTCTCGCGAAGAACCCTTTCTTTCTCCCAGTTCTATTTTCATTTGTTTGTGGAGCGACAGTTGACGATCGTTATTAACGCCTCTATCGCGGAGCTCCCGGCGATAATTATTTTTTGCTGGATTTTTAAGTAACTAAAACAATACTTGAGCTACCTTATACATTTTTTTTATTGACTGTTCAAATCAAAATCAAAATCAAAATTATCTTTATTTGTTTAGACTAATTAAATTAGTTCTTGCAAATCGTCAAATGCTCTTAAGGAGCCTATACATGTCTCATTCTTTTTTTGCCCTACCAGCGCTTCGAGACAAACATTTGGCAAGTGCTGAGAAGAAGCGCCGCAACAAACTCAGTCACCACTGTCTGCCGGTTGAAAAATATAAAAAAGTAGGAAGTTACATACATTCAGAAGCAAGTTACTTACCACGCGCTCCCGTTGATAGAAGGTGGCCTTTAAGACGCCCATCTAGCACGAGACCGCGTGGCAGTTTTGAATATATTTCTTTAGTGCCGTGCTAATTTCCAGGTTAATTGTTGCGTTTTGATACATATATTTTATGTCAGGTATATTTTTCCTTGACCAGTCCCCGAAGGCAGCGCCTGTTCACAGACATGACGTGTGAACCAGCCATCGCTTCACTCGACCATATTATAGGGAATGTAACGACCCGCCTCACACGCCACTACCCCAGAGACATTTTAGTGAGCATGACAAGTCTAAGATATCCTTTTGGCTAAGTGCCAGATATAAAAATAAGTTCAATAAGTAAAATAATTAGAAAAAATAATTAATGATGCTACTTAACGAAACGATCTTTCAAAATGAATAATATGATGCATGTATTTTAAAACAATTATTACTTGAGCAATTTATTTAAATTTTAAACCAAATAAGTAAATTAAATAGCTAACTGAATATCCCGACTTCATTCCAAAATGCACATTGCAAAAAGTTAACGGAAAGTTGATGCACAAATCACAATGGAGCTTGGTACGAGCATTCATAGAGTTCGCGGAATAATTGATTGCCTCAACTCTTGCTGCAGGCGAGTGTTGCGTGCTAGTTGGCGCCATTGTCGCCAGTGTTGCCACACTTGCACAAAGAAAGAGATAATGAGCTGCGAGAACTTCTCCCAACTTGAATTGAGGTTTGCGAATTGCGAGGTGAGCTAGTTCAGTTCGGTACAATAAATATTGTTGAAGTTTGTCGCTTCAGATTGAAAAGCTTTAAACTATTTCTGCGGATTATACTACCTTTTGACCCGCCATACTTAGCGCTGGTGATATAGTGAAAATGGAATACAAGTAAATACCATCAGACAGAGGCTGTAAGAAATATCATATCATCATCACCGCCAGGTCATCTCTACACTGTAGGAGAAAGACCCTCTGTAATTTACGGGACTATTCCCACCTCTCGTTCCCACCACTGCAACTCCTGTGTAGCCAGGATCTACAGCTTGACCGCAACAAAAACCCAATCAATACCCTCTGTAATTTATCTACCAAAGGCAATACCTACATACGATACAAGACGGTTACAAGGAAGAGAAGAAAGTCTTTGAAAGAGAAGAATCTGTGAAGTTCCATGTCTGACTACTGGTAGAGATGCCTCTCTCAAGACTTCACTATATTTTGAGGGTAGTTTCTTTGATATTTGGTTAAGAATAGGAAATTACAGTTGTTTCTGCGTAAACATGAACTGAAGCAGCATGGTAGTAGACCGTAAGGACGCCTCTTTCCTTTGTGATAGACACTGACTAAAGCGAACAAATGAAGTTATTGCTTATGCAAGTGCTTTACGTTGCCATGATTTTATTTCATTAAATGCACCACTTAAGTGTAATGTGTATTCTATTTTCTAACATAATGCTGAACTTTCAGGAATAACAAAGTAATACAGTGGTGAATTTACAAACAACTCTTGCTAGTTTGCTCATGAATTATGGTTTGCACAGAGAAAAATAGGCCGAGTCAAAAATTTATGGGATCCTACTACTTTGCGATCAAGGCCGCGCCACCGGTACCTCTTCAAGGATATGGAAAACGATGCCTACGTGACTTTTAGCACGGCATTCATGCCACCTCAGCTGATTGTGATGACAATGCCACCTAGATTTTTCCTACAAACAAGAGGATGAAATGTACTGATTTTTGAATCAGTTTGGAACTTTTGACACACCCTCGGGGGGGTGTATCGAAAACCGAGGAGAATGCATTACGCGGGGAAGTGCGGCGAGGGGGGGGGGGCACCATTGACGCGCGTCTCTCAATGGCAAAGGAACTGGGTCATCACGGTGTGACGTCACGACTGGCCTACATACGCGCCGGGCGTAGCCCCGGATGGCAGCTAGCACTGCCGCTTACAACACCTCAGCTTTTCACAAGTGCAAGGAGTTCTAAATTTAGAACTGGCCATTACGGGCTTGCCGGCTAAAAATAGAAAAAACATTATTTAAAGAAGTTTTATTCATTTATTTCAGCAGTTAAGTTGTGTTTTCAGTGTAATGAAATAGATGTGTAAAGGAAAATATTGCTGAGATATTATAGAAATTTACTATGAAAAACAACACATTATTGATAATGAGATACATATTGAATCTGAACCTCATGAAGTATGTATTCAGAATGTTTGAACAGGAATATTTGTTAGCAGGAAAGATTATTGAAGTTACTATAGGCTCTTATTTGAATCGAATGAATTATTAATATCATAGGTATTTACGTACTTGAAGCACAATATAATCAAACTAACATCGCAAACTTTTTTAACATTGTACCATGATATGTAAACTCATATAAATAAGGACCAGTGCATCGGCCTTCAATACAACCATTTTTATAACTCTCAGCACGTGGAGTCACGTCACAAGTTTCAGACCTATAATAACTATATCGTAATTTCTTCGTTACCTTCACAATACGTGGGCGATATTATTGAGAACTTTCGTGCTAACATTTGGTTTTGACAACGAGGTCGTAGCGATTACGTAAAAACTGACCTTAAATTAGCCATTTACGCCTTCGGAACCAACGTTAGTATACCAGTGGCCCCCCACTGTTAAAATTGCAATATTTTTCAACTTTGTTTATACTTTGTTCGGCTTTTCATCATGTCACCCGCAACACTACTTTGTCACACTTTATGAATGACTAGCTTTATCCCGGGGGTTTCGTTCGAAAAGCAGGGATGGGAAAAGTTCAGTAGTGGTAGAAGATAGTTGGTGATTTTTTTTTTTTTGAAAATAAATATAAATAATTCCACTTTTAGATTCTTCAATTTACAAAAAGTGATCACATGACACTAATTTATTCAAATAAACATACATACTTTCACATAACCAAGTTATGGTGTTAACATATTTTATACCCATCCATGACTCAGTATCGTGTCCATTACAATAATTTTAATTGACCTCAATGAGGATTCGAACTAGTTGAAATATACAGTAGCAGACATGCCAGATGGACTTTGCCAGCAAAGTGCATTTATAATTGTTTACCATGAGGCCTTCACCTACATGGGCCCAGAAACCGGTTTTTTCACTGATTTTTATACTGTCACTAGTAACTTAGATTTTAAGTATAATATTGTTAGGTACTAACAAACAACCCTGTATGGATCTTAATGGTCTGAAATAAATTACTATTTATTTATTATTTCTATGCCTAGAACAAATCATGATAAAAACCCTTTAGTTAGGCAAACTCATGAGGAAAACTTATGAGACTGATGTGTGTATGTTGTTACATTTCTAAGTTGTGTTTACCTTAATTAATTATCATGGAATTACAAGTTATGTAGAATCGAAATAAAATGACTCGATAGGTCCATTTTTAACCGACTTCAAAAAAGGAGGAGGTTCTCAATTCGAGTACATGTTTTTATATTTTTTCCCAACAACAATGTACTTTTATAAAAAGGGAAACCTTTTTCATTGGCTATACTATCAGTATAAATCTTATAACTAACATTTTCAATGTAACGCTGTTGGTTTCTATAAAATAAATAAATATCGTATGTGAAAGAACCAATAAATGATTGTGTTTATCACGCTAACATTTGCCGGTGAACAGTGCGGTATTACACGAAAATAAGACAAGGCAGCCTTTCAAAAATTAAAAAAAATATATTAAAACTAGCTTTTGCCCGCGGCTTCACCCGCGTGAAATTTAGTGTCACAGATCGGCATAAATTATAGCCTATATGTTAATCTGGGTTACAAACAATAATACTGTAAAGTTTCAACAAAGTCCGTTCAGTAGTTTTTGTGAAAGAGTAACAAACATCCAGACATCCAAACTTTCGCATTTATAATATTAAGTAGGATAAAAAATACTACGCAAATCAGTTATTGAAAATGGGACGCAACTGAAGAAATAATCACACTCAAAACAACCAACAAAGACAGGAACATTGTAAAATATCTTATCTACCCTTATCTAAGCACGTTTTGGGGCCCAATAAACAAGGCAGATCATTGTTGCATCAGGTTGAAAGCCTTCAGCCTCCAAAAAGGCCCACGGAACTCGTGGCCTGACAGAACAAAGTGGTCCACACATCGCTATCTCGCTCGCAGCGGAACCGCGGACGAGCATTGTCTATGGGTCTTTGTGCTGTCTTGCCATTGTGGGCGCGCTGTCAAGATAGTGTTGCCAGTAACATGCCGTAATGAATGTGTGCTGAAGGGGATTGTTCCAGGCGCCCACGCTCCAGCCTGCAGTAACATGTTGCAGTCAGCTTTTGTTGTCCGCTTGGGACAAAAGGAGATTGACGTTAAATAAAGTTCACAGGGGTGGACCGTGGACACTAGAATCAGTTACAAAAGCTTGAGCCTGTCAACTCATTAAGCCGCTTTGTTGTGGAGGGCGAGTTTATCATGGGACTCACAAATGTGTCTCGGTTAACCCGTATTTTCTAAGGCTGAGTTACACCATCAAAATTTAACCGTAACTATAACAAATGACCGCTGTATTTTGTATGGAGATTGACAGATTTTTGACGTTTGTTGAAGTTAAAGTAAGAACTAACTAAATCAAAAGAATTAAGCGACATAATTTTTCAGGAACATAAAAAGGTTAACCTACCTAAATAAATTTAAACTACATTCGATCATAAAAATTACATGGTCATATGTTTTATAAGAAAGTAAAATACAATGTACAAAGATAAGCGTAAAGTTTCATCTCCTACTACGAAGTTGCTACGTGTCGTAGACCGTAGCTGTGGACTACGCGGCTACGCGCATCTTGGTAGACCTCTGCTACGAGAACCTAAGTCTACGAAAGTTTCGTAGCAAGAGATGTTTATAAGAAAATGTTACTTTTTTTGTTTCATTATTATGTAATTTTAGAAAAGTTTTTTCAGATCCAGTGATTCAATGCGTTATGGATAAATATAGTACCTCTTACTAAAACTTTTATAAAAAAAACATAACCCTCCTTCTGGTGCAGTCGGGTAAAAATAAGGCTTATTATTTGTGAATTTTGTAATGGATGACAGACTGATTAAAACTCATTTCAACCTTATACGGATAATTAAAAATTTTCTTAGTTTCTAAATTTTCGCCTACTATAACGTGTAATGACCATAAATTACCAAGCTCTTTTAAGTTAGACCTCACTCACATCATCTTTTTGTTAGTTGTTGCCTACTTGAACTTAATCTTTCAGCGTTGGAGCTTTCACTTTTCACTTCAATTTGTGTTGTGTTTAAGGATGCTATTTGAACATTAATTGATGACCCGGCTTATTCATTAATTGTACCTACTACTTATGTATATTAAAATACTCTAGTGTCCGTTACGCCCTCGCTTTTGGCTCGGGCTTAAATCCCATTTGGCCATAATAATAAGTAAATTAATTTAGCATAGTATTTATAAGTATTTGTATCATAGTAACATTATATTTTCGGGTAAATAAGTCGTACATTGATGCATTTCAGTACTGTTTTGTTCTAAGGTTTTTAAAAGAAGCTTAGGCACTGAAAAGGGTATTTTGGTAGTCCCATTGCTTTACATTTTGATAACAAGTATTGCTTAAGTATATCCAACATGGACCTGAGTTAGATACATGGATATGTACGTTAAATAGATAGATACATTTAAGTTAGGCACATTGATTAAACTTATGCGAATATTGAAATTTTTAGTTTATTTGGAATAAATATTAATACCGGATTGTGACTCATTGCACCAAAACTATAATAATTTCGAATATTAATTAATACCTATCGATGTTACCGTGTATGCCGTTATGTAAGTACGACAGTTCTTTCTGTTTAATATTTGGTAAATAATTAAGAGTAGGTGACGGAAAATATTGCAACAAAATTATTACAAATACATATAAAACTAAATATCCTGTGAATTACGGACAGTACCTATTTATTTTATAAAGCATGCGGAAGATAATATGAGGAAAACGACTAGGACGTTTGTTGTGTGATGATAATCAACATTGAACATGGTTTGTTAACAGCACAGTTTGGTGTTTAAAATGTTATGTAAAGTTAAAATAAACGTTTTCTGAACTTTGTGTTTGTGTTTAATAGCGAGAAGGTATTATAATAAAATAGGTGTGAATTAAGGCAAATGAGCCATAAATAATTAAAAACATAACATTTAATTTAACATCGTCATATGTCTAATGTAGGTATGCAGTACTTTTCCCAATTTTAAGAGGTTAAGGTTTTATACCGAACTGGAGCGTTTCAAAACTACCAAAAATTAAGTTCAAGTTAGTGAAACTTTAAAATATGAAAGTGCTATTCCGAATTCAAAACACTGTTTATCGCTGAATTTTCCCTTAAATAACGTAAATATAGCACATGAGCATGCTCTCGGTGTGATAAAATTAATGGAAATATCCTTATTTCAGATCTTTCGTGTTTGCTGTATGAATAGGTACTTATTATAAATTGTACTCACGATATCACATGATGGGTTTTCTTATCATTTCAAGCTTTTGTTTTAAGGAAAGCTCTAAGAAAATATGAAAGAGTGTACTTCCAAGTTTTAGTTATTCGATAACGGTTTCACGAAAAAAATTGGTGCAAAGAACTTTTTTTTAACCACAACGAGGAAGCTCTTGGCCTGTATCTCACCTGATGGTAAGTGATGGCCGAAGGTGGAAGCGAGCTTCAACTTAGGTGAAACGTACTTAACACGGATATATCAGAATAACATTCTTAGGACACATTTAAGAACGGAAGTTAGACATGTTCTTTGCGCATGTAATTGCAAAGCATTAGTAGACAAGTTTTTATTGCAGATTGTCTTTTCATTTCACCATTTTAGGTAATTAGGTACTAACCGATCGCGGCTAAACATAATAATAAACAGGTACAGCCGAGTTCATAAATATATTGGCTATGTCAATGTTCCAAAATATAGTAAGCGTTTTAACGATCATAAATTTCAATATGTACCTACTACTGCTATTTCTATTTACAGTGGTGGCTGAGTTTGTTGCGGCGCTTCTTCTCAGCACTTGCCAAATGTTGGTCTCGAAGCGCTGGTAGGGTAAAAAGATTATGAGACATGTAGAGGCTCCTTAAGAGCAAAATGACGATTTGTAAGAACTATTTATTAGTCTAAACAAATAAAGAAATTTTGACTTTGACTTTAATACAAACTCAAACATCAATAAAATGTAATCATATGTTCATTAACATGTTGCGGTACCGCAGTATTGACTGCGCTACAATATTTTGAAACATTGGGAACTGCCAATATTTATGAACTCGACTGTACCTACGCATTAAACTGAACTTATTAAGTTATTATATAACAGAATAAAAGAGAAAAGATCGATTTTACCATCGAAGTCAAGAACTTATCCAGTCAATCAATATTTGGCAAAAAAATATGTTTTAAATATTACATGTTGCGTTAGTACTTCATTTGTTTGCTGAAAAAGGTCAGTTAAAAGATCTTGTTTTTAGAGTAAAGTGGGAAAATAAGTTTTTTACTAGCTACCATTTCAGAAAATGTGTGAAACATCCATTTCAATGTAAATGCTTATCATTAAATAGTGAGATATACCGTTCCGTAAAAACTTAACTATTGCGCGACATGTAACATGTTATATCTTCCTAACTAAGCATCACTTCAACTCGTAAGCGTATTGCGTGTTACGTTCGTCCACCGCCCTGAGGGAGGACCAAAACAAATGCGCAAAAACTAGATGCTTCCTCGTCGGCACGAAGCATCGCCTCGTGTCCGCCTCGGACATCATCATCCTCGTCACTTACCACCAGCAGAGGCTTACTAGAGACAGGGATGCAGCCGCGCCCCGCCCCGCGCCGCCGCTACGAAAAAACCTCTTACAAAACAGATCGATCGATATGCTCTCAAACGTTCACTCGTTTCGCCACGGAAACTTTTCAGCTGGAACCCTTACGACCACGACTCGTCATCGACACTACCAGATAGGTTTCCGTTCGGCCACGGCTTCAGGTCTATCCTTCTAAAGGGGCTCCCGTCACCAGGTGGGGTGACCAGCCGTGCCGGCGACGGCGTCCTTGAAATTTCAAGTGCACGTCTCGGGCACGGCCAGCGCGCGCGTGCAGGGCGCCGAGGGTCGGCAGGCGGCGCCGGGGGCGTATCGACCCGCCGGACACGCCCGGGGCCGGACGCCGGACGCCGGACGCCGGGCCCCGNTTCATTTTCTTTTTTGAATGTACGTAATGACTGGACTATTGGGAGACCTCTGCTACGAGAACCTAAGTCTACGAAAGTTTCGTAGCAAGAGATGTTTTTAAGAAAATGTTACTTTTTTTGTTTCATTATTATGTAATTTTAGAAAAGTTTTTTCAGATCCAGTGATTCAATGCGTTATGGATAAATATAGTACCTCTTACTAAAACTTTTATAAGAAAAACATAACCCTCCTTCTGGTGCAGTCGGGTAAAAATAAGGCTTATTATTTGTGAATTTTGTAATGGATGACAGACTGTTTAAAGCTCATTTCAACCATATACGGGTAATTAAAATTTTCTTAGTTTCTAGATGTTTGCCTACTTTAACGTATAATGACCATAAATTACCAAGCTCTTTTAAGTTGGACCTCACATCATCTTTTTTGTTAGTTGTTGCCTACTTGAACTTAATCTTTCGGCGTTGGAGCTTTCACTTTTCACTTCAATTTGTGTTGTGTTTAAGGATGCTATTTGATGACCATTAATTGATGACCCGACTTATTCATTAATTGTACCTACTACCACAGAATAATAATAAGTACTACGTACTACTGCTTATGTATATTAAAATACTCTAGTGTCCGTTACGCCCTCGCTTTTGGCTCGGGCTTAAATCCCATTTGGCCATAATAATAACCAAATTAACTTAGCATCCTACTAATATTATAAATGCGAAAGTTTGGAAGTCTGGATGGATGTTTCACGCAAAAATTACTGAGCGGATTTTGATTAAACTTGACAGTATTATTCTTTATAACCCAGAATACATATTGGCTATAATTTATGACGATCTGTGACAAACTAAATTTCACGCGGGTGAAGCTGTGGGCAAAAGCTAGAGTACATATTTGTAAGTATTTGTACCATAGTAACATTATATTTTCGAGTAAATCTGTACTGTAGGTACCTGTTTATTTGGGATAAATAATAATAGTGGACTGTGACTCATTGCACCAAAACTATAATAATTTCGAATATTAATTAATACCTATCGATGTTACCGTGTTTGGCGTTATGTAAGTACGACAGTTATTTCTGTTCTAATATTTGGTAAATAAATAAGAGGAGGTAACGGAAAATTGCAACAAAATTATTACAATATACAACTAAATATCCTGTGAATTACGGACAGTACTTATTTATTTTATAAAGCATGCGGAAGATAATATGAGGAAAACGACTAGGACGTTTGTTGTGTGATGATAATCAACATTGAACATGGTTTGTTAACAGCACAGTTTGGTGTTTAAAATGTTATGTAAAGTTAAAATAAACGTTTTCTGAACTTTGTGTTTGTGTTTAATAGCGAGAAGGTATTATAATAAAATAGGTGTGAATTAAGGCAAATGAGCCATAAATAATTAAAAACATAACACATTTAATTTAACACCGTGATACTCGTATGTCTAATGTATGCAGTACTTTTCCGAATTTTAACTGGTTAAGGTTAATTTAACTTAAAGTTTTTCAAAATTAATCAATGTAGCTACGTAGCCAAAGGTTCATATTGTATTTTTTACCGAACTGGAGTGTTTCAAAACTACCAAAAATTTATACCAAGTTAGTGAAACTTTAAAATAGGAAAGTGCTATTTCGAAGCAAAGTTCATAACATTGTTTATCGGTGAATTTTCCCATAAATACTGTAAGGTAAATATACCACATAAGCATGCTCTATGTGTGATAAAATTAATGGAAATATCCTTATTTCAGATCTTTCGTGTTTGCTGCAGCATGTACGAATACAGGTATTATAAATTGTACTCATGATATCACTTGATGGGTTTCCTTATCATTTCAAGCTTTTGTTTTAAGGAAAGCTCTTTGAAAACATGAAAAAGTGTACTTT
Source organism: Ostrinia furnacalis (assembly GCF_004193835.3). Taxonomy (NCBI): domain Eukaryota; kingdom Metazoa; phylum Arthropoda; class Insecta; order Lepidoptera; family Crambidae; genus Ostrinia; species Ostrinia furnacalis. Next base: position 132,956 of record NW_021136471.1, read on the forward strand.
TGAGTTTTAGTTATTTGGCACTCATCATCATCATCGTCATCATCGTTGTAGGTAATGTGCGCACTTCATACATGCCTATACTGATTAACTGCCCGACTAAACTATCGGTCAACTAAAAATCGGTGGTCTGCGCCTAAACTAAGGGGCAAATAATGATTTCATGAAAAATGTTGGTGCAAAGGACTTTGGTGAAATGTACTTAGCGCGGTTTTTTGTCAGAATAACATTCTAAGGACTCATTTAAGGACAGGAGTAGGTAAATGATGTATCGGCTTTGTTAAACATGTTCTTTACGCATGTAATTGCAAAGCACTAGGTAGGGTTTTAATTGCAGATTGTCTTTTCATTTCACCATTTTACGTAATTAATAATAACAGGTACAGTCGAGTTCATATTCAAATTCAAATTTAAAATCTTTATTGCATTCTATGTTGTAGATAAGGGCTTAGACAATATATTGTATAGTCTCAAACATAGACCCGGTTTGGGCACAGCAACATTGTGTTTTACAAACATTTATTTATTAATTCGGCATGCATATTAGTGTTAATAATTTCAGAAATATTGAAAAATCTTAATTTTAACTGGAAGTTTAAATATGGCAGTGCCAATGTTGTAAAATATTGTTTGCGTTTTAAGGATCATTTTCAATACAAACTCAAACATCAATAAAATCCTACTTACTACTAATCCTACTAATATTATAAAGGTGAAAGTTTGGATGTTTGGATGTCTGGATGTTTGTTATTCTTTAACGCAAAAACTACTGAACGGATTTTGATGAAAGTTTACAGTATTATTGTTTATAGCCCAGAATAACATATATACTATAATTTATGATGATCTGTGACAAACTATATTTCACGCGGGTAAAGCCGCGGGCAAAAGCTAGTGTAATCATATGTTCATTAACATGTTGCGGTACCGCAGTATTGACTGCGCTGCAATATTTTGAAACATTGGGAACTGCCCATATTTATGAACTCGACTGTACCTACGCATTAAACTGAAGTCTTAGCGTGAACATGGAAGGCCCTAACTTTTTATCTTGCAATTTTAATTGAATACTGAAACTTATTATATAACAGAATCAAAGAGAAAAGATCGATTTTACCATCGAAGCCAAGAACGTATCCAGTCAATCAATATTTGGCAAAAAAATATGTTTTAAATATTACATGTTGCGTTAGTACTTCATTTGTTTGCTGAAAAAGGTCAGTTAAAAGATCTTGTTTTTAGAGTAAAGTGGGAAAATAACTTTTTTACTAGCTACATTTCAGAAAATGTGTGAAACATCCATTTCAAACGATCACATTAATTAACATTAGATCTTTTGTAAATGCTTATAATTAAATAGTGAGACATACCGTTCCGTAAAAACTTAACTATTGCGCGACATGTAACATGTTATATCTTCCTAACTAAGCATCACTTCAACTCGTAAGCGTATTGCGTGTTACGTTCGTCCACCGCCCTGAGGACCAAAACAAATGCGCAAAAACTAGACGTTTCCTCGTCGGCACGAAGCCTCGCCTCGTGTCCGCCTCGGACATCATCATCCTCGTCACTTACCACCAGCAGAGGCTTACTAAGACACAGGGATGCAGCCGCGCCCCGCCCCGCGCCGCCGCTACGAAAAAACCTCTTACAAAACAGATCGATCGATATGCTCTCAAACGTTCACTCGTTTCGCCACGGAAACTTTTCAGCTGGAACCCTTACGACCACGACTCGTCATCGACACTGCCAGATAGGTTTCCGTTCGGCCACGGCTTCAGGTCTATCCTTCTAAAGGGGCTCCCGTCACCAGGTAGGATGATCAGCCGTGCCGGCGACGGCGTCCTTGAAATTTCAAGTGCACGTCTCGGGCACGGCCAGCGCGCGCGTGCAGGGCGGCGAGGGTCGGCAGGCGGCGCCGGGGGCGTATCGACCCGCCGGACACGCCCGGGGCCGGACGCCGGACGCCGGGCCCCGTTGCATAACGCTGGTCGTGCCGGACGGAGCGCGCGGAGCCGGTATCGACGCGCGCGGGGCGCATGCGCGACGCGTACCTTCGCAGCCGTAGCCCTGCCCGATGAGGCCCCACAGCAGGTCGGAGCAGTGGTGGCAGTACGTGGGCTTGTGGAAGGTCTTCTTCGCGAAGGAGTGGGTGCGATGGGGCGCGGGCGCGGCCTGCGCCATGGCGGGCGCGCGGGCCGGGCCGGGCGGGCGCGCTACTCATGCCGCGGCGCCCAGGGGCGCGCCGCGCTCTCCGAGCGGCTGTCGCGGCCCACCATCGCGGCGCGTCTGCCGCCCGCGCCCCGACGCAGTGTTGTTCCTGACAAATTTAGGGTTGCCGTATTCTAATTCTAAAATTGCCGGATATTTAAGGAAACCTCAGAAAAATTGCCGTATTGTACAAAATGTTTATTTGGAAAGTTTAAATTAAAAAAATGTTGAGATCTTATGTACTATACGTAAACTACTTTTAAACTTGCTTATTTCATTCTTCACTTTTAAAGGTTTTGAAAAGTTTAGTCATAGAACCTACCCGAATAAAAGTGAAGAATCTACCAAAATGAGGAACAAACGAATTTAGACATTAAAATCTCGGAGATAAGGTTGCATTTGGTTGAATTCTGTTGACGTTTCTTTTCGTGGCGCTTCTACTTCATCTATGGTTTACAAGTTGGTGCGTTCCATTAGACGAAATATTTTTTTTTGTTTACTCATACTCATGAATGAAAAACTCATAAAACTCTACTTTAATCAATTGCCGTATATTTTGATACGGTAATGAAAGTGCTGCCGTATACCGTATTTATGGTGCCTAAGATGCCTGAATGCCGTATATTACGGCAATTGCCGTATCAAGAACATCACTGCCCCGACGCCGCCGCGCACGCGCCCGCCCCTCCCCCGCCCGCCCCGCCGCCCCCCCGCCGCCGCCCGCCGCGCGCACACCCAACGCGCTACGAGTGGCGTGCGAGCGCTGGATCGATTTCATCTCGGGAGATGGAATCTCGTGCTTTGAGATTGGGTTTCTTGTAAAATGGGCTCTGAAAAGGCTCTACGAATTTCTTGCTACCGTAAAACGGGCTGTATCTGCAACTTAATTAATGATTGCAGATGTACTTGCAGATTATCATGCAAAGCACCCGAGTTTCTGACATCGTAATACATTTTTAAATTATATGACATTATAATGTAGTAATGTTTATATTACATAACTGAGTAATATCGAACGGATCAATCATCAACAATCTTTACTTGAGTTAGAGGCTGTAACGCTCGACTACGTCGTAGCGCTATGCGTGCTACGAAGGGGTCGACTTAAACTGCTATCAACTAATAATTATTGCTGGTTTTGCTGAAAACATTTAATTAGTAATTATATTACACGTACATATAACACGCGAAGTAGTATTTTTGAGATAAAATGTTACGTAAAGTTTTGAAAATAAAATATTAGCACGTCGTTGCAAGATCATATGGTGCGACGCGTGCGCGGTGCCGCCCACCAATCGAAATCGCTCTCCGGGTTTACTTAGCTAAATGATTGCAATATTTCGACTCTATACGTCTTTGTCTCTCATGCCAGCGTCTCTAGGAGTATGAGAGAGCTGTACAGAGCTGAATATTCGAAACTGTTTCAGTAGTAGAGCCGGTTGTTTACAATATTAAGAGGCGCAGCTTCTCGCTGGAGTGCCCGACGGTCAGACGCCACTCGCAGCATGTCCAAAAATCAACTCACAACTATGAAATTCATGTAACTGTAACATGAATTAATGAAATTTTAATCAGCCGTTTCAGCTATTTCAGGGATTGATAATATCCCTGATAGTCTAGCTGACTTTCACGGAAAATAGTTCTCCGATAATGTACATAACTAAGTAAATGGTTGAAACTGGTGTCAAATATGTAAAGTAGGTACCTAAATGTATGAAATATGACTAACCTTTGTAAACTAATAACTACTAACATTATCGTGACAAAAAGTAGCAAATAAAAACTACTTCGTACTCGTACCTTTGCCACTCCAATTTGGAATTGCCTGACTAAATAGCGCAATTTTGTATGTTAGAGGCAAAGAAAGAGTGATGTAATAGTTTTGTTATTCAGCTTTTACATCGCCAACACCGTTACAAAACTAAAACATGGTAGGTATAGCAATAATGATTAAAATACGAGTAAGGCTGATGAAAGTCAGGTTAAAATCTATAAACCTTCTACATGTAAATGTCAATATTCGATCCACGCAAAATGGGGGCACGTCAAAAAGGTCCCCTGCCCGCACGGGCTGATCCGAGCGCACAGCTTAGCATCAGCAAGGGTGCATGTAAGGGTTTAATCTAGTGGAAAACCTACACGGATCGCTCGGCCCGCTTTCGTGCTCTATATTTAAACACCCCTGGGTGGGTGGCAGTTCACGCCTTTAGCACTTCAAATAGATGTTTTTAACCCAATGTTCACGACATCGGGTGGGCGCTAATCAACCTGCGTATGGATAATAAGGTCGCGGTTGACGAAATGTCACTTAATTTTTTAGGACGATGTTCATTTTGCCGTAAAAATATCCGTGATTTAACGTATTTTAAGGTGTTAACGTCTCTACAAATACAGAGATAGTGTTGGAAGGAAACTTACGTCCTAATCTCTCGTAGATACTTATCGAAAGTCAATTATTTGTAGGTATGACGGTATGTTACCTACTAAAGCGTGTTTTTTATTTAAATAAATAGGTATATACTATTAATTTTAGTATATTAGAAAGTTACTTTGGATGCATGGGCATCCTTAGATGGCTAAATTCTCTTATTTTTGTAAACGTGTGTCTTAGAAGCAATAAACGGCTATGAGAATAAAATATAAATTATATTTTAGAATTAAGTTTTACACTGAAGCTATTGCTGGACCGATTCCAAGGCATGGAATTCTTTAGGTAGGTATCTTAGATATTTATGTCGTAAAAAAATAGTTTTTTTTTTATACACAACGAGGAAGCTCTTGGCCTATATCTCACCTGATGGTAATTTAAGTGACGAATAACTTTAATAATAAAATACCTGAACTTTTGAAACTGGGATGAACCTGGGCATAAAACCAGAATCCCGGGTGAAATAAATTATTTGGAAAATTATAAATAACTTAAAAAATCGAACTGCCTAAGGCGGGGAATTAAACCCACGATCTTTTGCTTGCCGTGCGACTACTCTTGCAACTGAGCTACTTACTTAGACAAATAAAAAAGAAATATTTTTTTAGAATAAGACCGAGGAAGTCATTACCTTTAGATAGCCATGTGTCAGTAATAACCCTTTACTTAATTACCCGTACTTAACTACCTAGTTTTTATTTCAAATGCCTAGGGCCGGATTAACCATCTCGGGGCCCCTAGGCACAGCTCGTTTCGGGCCCCCCTTTTTTGTCGCGGAGGAAATGCTTTGCGCACCGTCACCACTGCCGGGGGACAGGGTGGTGTGTGGGACTCCCGGTGCCCTAAAAAGGGCGCTGCTCCGTCCTGAAAAGGACGGGGTATACCCACTAAAAGTACCTCCGCGGCGTTCCGTGATCGCCCAAGTGGGCGTGTCGCGAATATTCGGCCGTAGCCTTAGACTTCCGCGACACCACCGTCGACAGCTCGCCTACACGGCGGACCCTACACGCCCCTTTGTGGGGGTCCGACGGGAATGGCCCGAAACGCCAAGCCGTTCCCGTCAGACGGAGGTGACAAGGGTGCCCCCGCATCCCCGGCCTGCTGGCCGCCACCTGGGGGCAGAGTAGAACGGTCGTACAACCGCCTTTCCCACCCCCTTCTCCGCCTGCGCAGCGATGAGGCGAGAGGATCGTTCTTCCGCTCGCGCTCCGCTGCTTCCTTCTGAAGGATGACCTCTTCGCAAAAGGAGGCGACCGCCTTCCAGCATCCTTCATTTACCAGCATGGCGTTGACCAGGCTCGGAAGCGAAAGATCCCGGCCCACGACCGCAGTGAGGACACGGCGCTGCTCCTCCCAGCCTGTGCAGACCGCGAGGGTGTGCTGCACCGTGTGGAGTGCGTCCGCCCAGATTGAGGCGCCATACAGCGTCATGCTCCTCAGAACGCCGGTATAAAGTCAACGACACCTCGTTTGTGGCCCTCCCAAATTCGGGAGGAGCCAACTCAGTGCGCCGGCTGCCTTGAGGAGGCGTGGCGCTAGCCCGCTGAAGTGCGGGCTAAAATGCCACCTCCCGTCAAGCGTGAGACCCAGATATTTCATCTGGCCTTTGACGTCCATCCTAACGTCCTCAACTACAATGTGGGCGTCGGGAGGGGCGCGCTGGCGAGGCCCCGGAAAGAAGAGGGCCTCAGTTTTCTCCAGCGCGACTTTCAGGCCGAGGCGTCGTATTCTGCGAGCGACTAATGTGCCGCCCGCCGACGCCAGCCGTACCGCGGCCCCAAATGTCTTCCCCCGGCCAGTGACCCGAGTCCAGAGTGTCATCCGCATAGCATATGACACTCATGCCCACGAGAAGGACGCCCCGGAGGAGCCAGTTGAAGCCTAGGTTCCACAAAAGTGGACCGAGCACCGAACCCTGCGGAACCCCGCTGGCTACGCCTCGCCGTTTGAACTGGCCGTCTCTGTTAACATGCAGGACTTCGCGGTCCCGTAAGTAATCGGCCAGCAGCGCTCGAAGGTACTGAGGCACTCTGTGATGTTGAAGTGCCTCGAGTATGTGGAATGAGGAATGGCATTAAAAGCGTTGGCTATATCGAATGATACAGCCAACACACCTTCACCCCTCTTCCTAGCCTCCACAGTGAGGTTTTTTAGCCTCTGAATTGCCTCGACTGTCGACCTGTCATGTAAACCAAAGCAGCAATGCCAACGTTATGAAAATTATTTATGTTATGACACAGGTACATAGGTAAATAAACATTCAATATTTTATCAAGTATATTATTTTGAGAGAGATTAGATTATTTTGCGGGGGAGAGAGGTGACTTAATGGATAAACTCTTAGAGATTAAATACCGACTGAGGCGTACCCCTGGCGCTAGTGGACACTCAGCTTACGAGCTCATGTTTGGCCGAGAAGTAAGGACTAGACTTCATACTATGCTCAAAACCCCACCAGTCACTCCATCGAGAACTAGTGACACATTGGCCTTACATACAAGACATTTTGTTTATGGAGACAGAATGCAGGCTAGACTATATGGAAGCTCCGCTCAGAGGTGAACATTTGCCACAGTGGTACAGTGCCTGGGCAAGCTGCATAGTGCAGCTATCGTGCGTACGGACGGTGGTTTGACCTGGACGCGCCATCTGGACCAGCTGCTGCCGGCGCCACTGGTGCCAGCAGTGCCGCAGCCAGAAATCGCGGCGGCGGTGTGTCATGTCTGACCTACTTTATGGTTGCTTAGCAACGCGTTTTATTCATTGTTATGACAATTTAGGTTCCACAATATCGAAATATGACGATTGAATGTGTAAACCAAAATAAGGCGAAGTTTAGAGGTGGAGTTTTGTTGCATAAAATAATCTTTGACATTTTTTTTTCTTTTTTTCTTCGGGAGTGCTGGGCCCCTGGTCATAGTGGGCCCCTAGGCACTGGCCTAAAGTGCCTTATGGATAATACGGCACTGCAAATGCCACGTCCTTAGTACCTACTTAGCACATACATACCGCAGCATGAAATTACACCCTTATTATTGAGATACGATATCAGACAAGCATACATACAGCCTACAGCCAATGGGCAAAACCATTACTCATGTTTATCTGTTTAAAATTATTCTACACTAAAAACTACTGCTTGCGCAGGGATGTTATGGATATCCGTAACCGTAACCGAAACCGGTTTCTTGTTGTGTACGTTTCGTTAATCGAGTATTTTCGGGCAAGTGGGTGATTAACCCGCTGTAAGTCAACCGAAACCGGTATAAGATTATTCTTATATCCGTAACTAACCGTATCCATAACCGAAACTAATCCATAAAATCCCTACTTGCGACTGATGACTATGGTGTTAAGTTTAATCAGGCCACCTGACCGATGTTTGATAGTATTTGACACTCACTGCACACATGAATTTTGTTCAGGAAGCTTTCCTAATTTATTTAATTAAGCAATAAGCAATGTCTACGTGCTGTAACTTTGCTCATAATATATATTAGGCGTTGTATGGCCGCAAAGTAGCAATTAATTAAGAAAATACACATAACAATTATTTACTACAGTAATTAATCAAGGTAATAAATAGTATTTTGTTACTTTTATAATTGATAATTCATTATTAACTAGCTGACCCGGCGAACTTCGTACCGCCTTAGCGTAGAGATTTTCTTAATATTTTTTTCCGTAAGAACCATCCTTGGACTTCCACAAACATTAAAAAAAAAGAATTATCGAAATCGGTTCAGCCGTTCACACGTGATGCCGTGACAACGCGAAACGGGTTTCATTTTTATATATATATAGATGAAACATTTTTATAAGTAACAAGATGAATTAGCCAAGGTGAATGAGGAAAGCTGAATACGCGCATCTGAATTATTTAATTAAATTTTAAAATTATGACGAGATGGTAGTTAGATAACATTAATAAGTACTTAATTTATTAAGGATTTGATACTCTGGTATTTGAAGATATTTAATAGAAAGTACTAAGTACAAGTTTTAGATAGACGTATTTAAAATAACATAACTGGGTCACATATTCGACAGTTTTATGATAAGTTTTGTCAGTTCAACATACTCTACAATAAACTGACGCTATCGTGAAATCGTGTTATAAAATTTTACAACGGCATTCAGTCACGAAAGCCGCATAGTAGCAAACGCGGTGCGGCCACTCCCGAACGGAGTGTACTTGTGTCAAATTATTACGTGCCTGTCAAAAAAGTGTAAAAAAAATATGGACGAATCGCGGAAGAAAACTTTTTTGGGATTCGATTTTAGTACGCAAAGGGTAAGTTAATTATTAATTTATAAATTATTACGTACAAGACTAAAGGACTAGAAATCAAGATTTTTTTATTATAGCTGTCCTATACTCATTAATTAATGTAATTAATGAAAACGCCGGAGTAATTAATTAATTGGCGATAACATCTATTAGTTAACTGACTTGAATTTTTAATGTGTAACTGTGTTAACTTATGACTCAGGCTGCCATATCTAGACTTAGAGCTATTTAACAGTATGCTGCAGAAATCTTAGAACTTCTAATTTAGTTTTACCATAACCGTAATTACTAATTTAAAAATAAAATTTAGCATCTGTTATGCACTAACCTAGAAGTTATGAACTGTGTAATTTTTAAAAGATTCAATGAAAGTGCATTGACCGAGGCAAAAAGTTTACATTCTATGTATCAAGGTCAACAATAACACCGTCTATAAATGTATTCAGTAAATTTTAAATTATCACTTTCATAATATATTTTGCATATTAAATTATTTGTCATTTGTTTGTTCTTTTAGCTAAAAGCAATTGTAATCGGCGAAGAATATGAAATACTTCACGAAGCAGCAGTTGAATTTGATGTTGATCTTCCAGAGTTCAGGTAATTGTCAAAACTTTTTAAACTTTTTTTGCATGAAAATGGAAACATACACATTTTAATATTGATTCTCCTTGAATAATAAATTGCTTAAATTGAACTCCAACTTCCCTATATCATACCAGATTTTTTTCCATGAAAATGTAAACATACACATAGTAATATTGAATCTCCTCGAATAATAGATTGCTTAAATTCAACTCCAACTTACCTATATCATACCAGAACGGCCGGTGGGGTGCTCAAAGGAGAGCGCGGTGAGGTGACAGCCCCCCCTCTGCTATGGGTCAAAGCCCTGGACATGGTGATGGACCGCCTGGTAGTGGCTGGCGTTGACTTCTCCTTGATCGATGCCTTGTCGGGAGCAGCCCAGGTAGGTCTTGGAAATAGAAAGTTTTTATGGTTAAAGCCATCATTGTATGCTAAGTTGTGGGAAAACATTTAATAAAGCCCTCAAATCTTTTGTTATAATCAAAAGTATTGTAAACGTTTTGATTTCTTTTCCGTGTTGCAGTGAAAGTTAAATTCATTGTTTTTAATATATTCAAAGTTCTAATTCGAGATTTATCACCCAGACATCTATTTAATATAATGTAAAAACTTTTTTCTGTCAAAAGTAATTGTTTCCTTTCATTTAACTTTATTACTGTTCAAGGAACATTAAAACAAAACAGATTATTTGTAGATTATTTATATTTATTTTTATAATGCATCTTTTCTTCCGAATTTGTTATCTTAGAATATTAAAAAATGTAGTATAGGTCGCACAACGAATGTTGAGGCGATTTAGAATACGCAAGAAAAATCTTAGATTGTGATGATTGCCTCAACTCTTGTTGCGCGATCTTTATTACACTCTAAACAAAACACTATTACATATTCCATGTATATCTTCCTCCCTTAGCAACACGGCTCAGTCTGGTGGGCCAAGGACGCGGAGTCCCGTCTGGCGACACTTGCCCCGGATCAGTTCATCCACACGCAGCTGGCTACTTCCTTCGTGACCAACTCGCCCGTGTGGATGGATTCCAGCACCTCTGCCGACTGCAGGGCGCTGGAGGAGGCTGTTGGAGGACCAGAGGTGAGTGTGGGCAGACAATAGTGGCCTTTATCAGCATAGCAACAAGGCTCAGGATGGCAGGACAAAGACCAGAGTTAAAGTCGAGTGACCAGTTTGGGCAATAGTGTCCTGTATCATCATAGCTACAGGGCTCAGTATGGTGGGGCAGATACCAGAGGTTTGATCAGTGTGGGAAATAGTGACCTGTATTATCATAGCAACAGAGTTCAGTGTGGTGGTGGGCCAAGGGCCAGAGGTGAGTAATCAGTGCGAGCAATATTGACCTGTATCATTATAGCAACAGGGCTTAGTATGGTGGGCCAAAAACGTGGTAACTGTAGCCACACTGGCTCCAGAATATTAAAGAATAAAATACAAAATGAATCCGAATGGGAAAGACAAAAACATTGTTAATAGAATTTAGCAGGTAGGTAGTACATTTCCACGTTCTAATTTAATCTGTGTTATTCTCTAGTTTTATAATCCTAATAAAATCTATTAATATCACAATAATTGTTAACGAGATCAGTACAAACAAGGTGCAATGGAGCATTGCAGGTAATTTCTCGTTTCTAGCTCACATTACTAATACCAGAATCGTTTATTTTTTTAAGTAGGCTAAAGTGCTTTCTCTCGAGTACCGCTTTAATTTTGCAGATTGCAGCTCAGTTCTGTGCTCATGAATTTATAATAACAGAAAATTCTATACGACAAAAACTGAGTTCAATTACTCTTTTTTTATAATTCGCAATGTGTTAACTTTAGAATTCGTTCAAGGCTAACAAAAAAGTCGTTAATTTTTTGCAATTAGGTTCGTACAAAACTTTACACAATACAATAATTTTGAGCCCACCAACCGCTTCGGGATATGGTGAGTGAGATAGCGAATCTCAGGGCGGCAAATTCTTCTATTCTAACCCAGGAAATGGTCAAAATAACCAGGTCAACATTGCCATCAGTTCGCGAGCACACAAATCCGCAATATTCTCCGCTCTGCTCAGAGTGGTTTTATAACCTCGTCTATTTAGTTTTATGATATTCCTAGGAACTGGCCAAATTAACCGGTTCTCGCGCATACGAGCGGTTCACGGGGGCCCAGAACCGCAAGATGTTCCGCACGCGGCCGCGAGCGTATAAAGCTGCGACGCGGATCTCTATGGTGTATTTATTTCTTAAAAGACTCTTCGTTTCCAGGAGCTGGCCAAATTAACGGGGTCTCGCGCATACGAGTGGTTCACCGGCGCCCAGATCCGCAAGATGTTCCGCACGCGGCCGCGAGCGTATAAGCTGCGACGCGGATCTCTATGGTGTATCTATTTCTTAAAAGACTCTTCGTTTCCAGGAGCTGGCCAAATTAACGGGGTCTCGCGCATACGAGCGGTTCACTGGCGCTCAGATCCGCAAGATGTTCCGCACTCGCCCGCGAGCGTATCAAGCCGCGACGCGGATCTCGCTGGTGTCTTCCTTCGCCTGCTCCCTGTTCCTGGGGCGTATCGCTCCCATCGACTTGTCGGACGGCTCCGGGATGAATCTGCTCGATATACACTCTTTGAAGTGGGACGAGAAGGCTTTGAAGGTAGGTGTTATTTATGAACTGGTAGTTTAAGTTAACGCTTTTGTATTCTTGTATAACTTGAATCCAGAAGTAAAAAGGCAAGTTGACCCCTCGCAGGAGACATGCGGTTGCGAGCCACCAACTGCACTAAAACTTTCTACAATATTTATCATATATTTATGATCTAACTTAAGTATCTAATCTCCCGCTTTTTTCATCAATCCGTTGCTAACTATCTTCTTAAGGTCGCCGGTCCATCAAGCTAGTGCGCATCTTGTCACTACGTTTCCTGAAACTGTCTCATTCAACCGATATGCTCCAGTTTGCCTCAGTTAACCATCATTTAGCATCCCAAACTTATTTAGTCTACTGCCCACTTTGAGAATAATTTATTTTTAGCGCCCCCCATTTTTGTGGTCAAGAGTCGAGCTCAGTCGATGTCTAAGAGTCCTCCTAGTAGATGAAGGCCTCCCAAGCCTCTACACAACGTCCCGATTTTTTTCTGGGTCTCTTACCGCCCCCCTTTAAGCCTGCAGCGCCCACACTTTCGTCATCCACTTAAGCTCATATAGCAACCTGGTAAACTCGACACTTTATTTCCAGGCATGCGGAGACGAGACCCTGGCCCAGAAGCTAGGCGAGCCGATAGCGACTGCTAGCGACCTGGGCGTCATCTCGCCATACTTCGTGGCGCGCTACGGCTTCCGCGCCGACTGCAGAGTGGTCGCCTTTACTGGAGACAACTGCTCTGCGTTAGCAGGTAATCTATATCTATGAAAGCGAAAGGTCACTGATTGACTGACTCACTCATCACGAAATCTCAGAAACTTCAAGTGCTAGGAGTCTCAAATTTTTAGAACGTAGGTGTTCACTAAGACGGGATTTTGCAAAATTCAACTCCTAAAGGGGTAAAGCGGGATCCACGCGTACGAAGTCGCGGGCGGCTGCTAATAATAAATAAATAGCTGGACAACTGTCCAAGTGTAACTACACTGTAATGTAGCCCCAAAGAAACGGGTATAAACTAAGAGTAAAGCATACGATGCGTTGCGGCGGCGGTGCGACGCCGGAGCAGTGTCGCTGCGTCGTCTTCCATAGAAATCTGTAGCGGGCACAGGAGCGGTGCGACGAAATCTTTGCGGTGCGGCGCTGCAACTCATCGTGTGCTTTGGCTTTTACTTTTTTTATACAAATATACAGCACAGGAGGATGGCTCTAATTCATCAGAAGCAAATAGAGGATTGGGTCTAAACATCCCAATACATAACTGTATATTGGACAATCTTCTAAAGAATCTGCTACCGTGGCTTGATTGGACGTCAGACCAAAGTATTCCCATAAAACACTGACACTTACGAAATATGTATGTTAATGTATATTGGCAAAGTAAATAAGCATACAATCTTAGTAATATACTTCGCGAATATCTAAATAAATATTTATCTGGGAGTTATCTTAGCAGATAACTCAAGAGGGCTAAGGTTTACAAGTCGTCAAAAAACAATTTCGCGATAAGATATCTAACTGGCAGCACACGAGATTAAGGCGATGTAATGTGACAGCGTTTGATTCGCTTATCTTGTATGATTGTGTTTACAATACTGAGATGTTTGATAATAAAATAATAACTCTTTAGATGTGATTTTTGTACAATCTTAATAATTTGCTTTGAACCGCGATTTCGTATTAGAAAACTTAGAGGAAATGAAAATGCTCTAGAATCTAGAAGCATTAAAAAACGTAAATAGTGCCAAGAAGGGATTTTTGGAGTCATTCCTCAAGGGTTATACTCGTAATACTGATTGAAAGTTTGTATGAAACTTCATAATGTTGCAAAATTCATGCAAAAACCAGTTGGCTGGATAATGATACTGACGCGTCCTTCTTAGCACGAGATTTTGTTTTTTTTTGTTCTGTGCCAAATAAAGCGTAGTCTATTATAATCTATACGTTGATTTTGTGGCTGGACACAGATTTTCTGTGGACGCCTTGTAATGAATGTAATTATGAGCACTTAAGAGAAAAATACATGCAAAATTTTACTCCACAGGTCTTCGCCTCCGCATCGGCTGGGTGGGTCTCAGCCTGGGCACCAGCGACACGCTGCTGCTCGGGCTCCCCGCGCCCGCCGCGCCCCCCGCGGGACACGTGCTCGTGGGGCCCACGCACGATGCCCCCTACATGGCCCTACTGTGCTTCGCTAACGGCTCGCTGACGAGGCAGAACCACCGCGATCGCTTGGCTGGACCCAGCTGGGATGCGTTCAATGATTTGTTAAGAGCGACTGTTAGAGGCAACATGGGATATATGGGTGAGTCTTAATTTAGGAGCTATAGAAAAATACCGCGCTTCTTGCGGCGGGGCACGTCCTAATAGGGCCCAAACACGATGCCCCCTACATGGCCCTACTGTGCTTCGCTAACGGCTCGCTGACGAGGCAGAACCACCGCGATAGGCTGGCCGGACTTAGTTGGGTTGCCTTCAATGATAATGATAACAAACTTCGATAGTATCAGCGTGATTTCTTAAAAGAACATTAAAAGGTCAAATTAAACTCTACCTCATAAGTCAAGCGTGTTGGTAGATTGCTGGCTCTTGAGTCTTCTGAGCTCTCGAACGAACCCTCAGAGTCTGACGCGAAGCCTATTTGTATCATCATTACTGTCCTCTCTCCGAGTTCGAGCCTTAAAAGTTCAGTAACTTCACTCAAAGATTTAATTTTCGACTTGGTGTTTATTTGTCCCTCAGGCGTGTACTTTGACACCGCGGAAATAGTCCCACGGGCGGCGCCGGGCCGCTGGCTTCGGGACGCGAACGGGCGCGCTATTGACCGCTTAGCGCCGCAGTTTGAAGCGCGCGCGCTACTAGAGGGACAGGCTTTAGCGCGCCGCGCGCACGCTGAAGATATGGGATTCACGCTGGGTGAGTGAGAAATAACAAGCATGATATCCACCAAAACGGAGAGGAGAGGAAACGAAAGGAGACGTTTTGAATAACCAATCGGATTTCAGCGGGTACCTCTACCCTTTTGGCAGATTGAGCCCCACATAACTGCTCCCTTGGCTGGTGGGTATTAGAGGTGGGCGCCGATATATAATTGGCCGGCGGCGGCGCGCCGACTTTTTGACTTCGGCGGCGGCGGCGTCGGCGGCGTGACCTTGTTTGACCTTTATTCATTAGGTTTTTTTTTTAAATCTGCTTTTTTAGTATGTGTCGTCAAGACTAATCAGGTGATTTGCAGTTGGTTGGGGTTTGACACGGTAGAGCTACTAGAGCAGTGGTTTACCGTAGTAAATTAGCTCTCTTGATCATAGATACTTTGATATTTGGATAGCAGGTTTGGCTGAGATCAGGTTTTCAGGAGCGTACCAATGTGCCCTTAACATGTATTTTTGTGCTCTTTGGAGGCACACAGTTAAGCACACAAACACACGGTCGACCAAAATTAGATGCCATAGATGCCATAATATTATTGTTCAGATCTGTTTTATTTACATTTATGGTCTTTCCATGTCATTCTGCGG
Source organism: Ostrinia furnacalis (assembly GCF_004193835.3). NCBI lineage: Eukaryota > Metazoa > Arthropoda > Insecta > Lepidoptera > Crambidae > Ostrinia > Ostrinia furnacalis. Next base: position 148,619 of record NW_021136471.1, read on the forward strand.
CCCAGGTTTTTAATGCAGGTTGATTGCAGCAATGTGTCGAGAGAGATTTGAGATTTGATTTGAGATTGGCCGGAAGATAAGTTGACGATGTCTTAAATCAGTGTTTTTCAACCTGTGGCTCGGGAACCCCTGGGGGGTCGCGAAACCTCTATAGAGGGGTGAAAAAGGTTGAAAAACACTGTCTTAAATGATAATATGGTGAGACTTCGGGGCTTGCTTACATGCGCCACTTGGTCAGTCAAGCATTATTGGCATTTAGCTGACTTTGCAACAGTCTAGTCGCTTTAAGATCACAGTTACATTTTTGAGGAAAGCCGCAGCTTTCTGGTGTCTGGGCTACTTTAATAGTAAAAATGTTATAGAGTACCGGACCAAGTACAGAGACCTGGGATACTCCAGCTCTGCAGCTGAAAAGAGAAGATTTTGTCACTTGTAAGATAAAGTTGCGTGATCCATAAGCCTGGCTTATGGATCACTCAGTGTGTCATTGTCAAGACCATGGACTGAATGGTGATCAGATCAAATGAAGGTGTTTTACGAGGGTCCATTTTGGCTATTTCTTTAGCTCCCCCAAAGACTGGTCCTGCGCCGCTCGCATCCAGGTACCTCCCGCGACCTTCACCAAATCTTCACTAGGTCGGTCCACCTAGTGGGAGGCCTGCCCACGCTACGTCTTCCGGCTCGTGGTTGCCACTCAAGAACTTTCCTGCCCCAGTAGAAATCAGCTTTACGAGCTATGTGCCCCGTCCACTTTTAGCGATTTTAGCGATTCTGCGGGCTATGTCAGTCACTTTGGTCTTTCTGCGTCTTTCGTCCTCTCTCAGCGTAATAGGAATCAATCTTCTACTTTTTACTTGAGTTGGGTAAGCGAAAACATGGCGGTCAACTCCTCAGATAGGTACAAAGATGTCCAGAAGCAGCTTATGAGATGCAAAATAGGCCCTCTCAAATCACAATGGAAAGGTTTGGGAGCATAGCGCCTAGAATGGCGGGAGATTGTGAAGAGGCGAGTCCGCGATTTCAAAGTGCTGCGCACACCTGAACTCTCGTCCATCTGCCGCCATTTACTATAATTATGTTGGCGGCGGTTGGAATTTGCCGCGAAAATCGGCTATGTAAGCTATCTTCGGGCGCACCAGCGCCGCCCAGACAGCTAAGTCGAAGTGGTCACCATGACCGAAATCGGTCGAAAGAATCATCATTATCAGTGGGAATCAAAGGCAGGCATAGCTGCAAGTCACGGATCAAGTTCAATACTTGATCTTATTTTATGAATTGAATTGTGGATTTTTTGGATTATCCGTGTCGTTGGGTTTAAATAAACCGGCTGGTCATGTAGCAAAGGCCTGATATTTTTCTTGTCAGTTCGCACTCATGTATTACCGAACCTAATAGGCGGAGAACACTTTAAGGAATATACTTTGTTGCCCTCCAGAGTTTGTGGTTCCCATTTGCATTCAGACACATTTGCCAATCTCTGTGTAAGTGATTCTCTTTAAGTATAGTCCAATAGTGTAGGTTGTCTGCCAGACGAAGGCGGCGATTTTTTTCTTGACAGCAAGAGGGAGCGTCGCCTCTCGTGATCAATTATTTACTAGACCAAGCAGCAACTGTTAAAATAGTTAGTATTAAGTTTTTCAATCAATTTAATTAGTATACCAACGGCATTAAGTTCGCCTTGTGTACCAATGAGGGTTTTCGCGATTGAAAAATCCGCCAGATGGCAATACGTAGACGCGAGGTCCAAATGCTGCATGATTGGTTATTTTTGACATGACATTGACAGATATGTCAAAATCCACCAATCACGAAGCAGTCAGACCCTACATCCACGTCCCGCCATCTGGCGGATTTTTCAATCGCGAAAACCCTCATTTATATGGCATTAAAGAATAAATATTATAGTTAGTTCTTCTGCGTTCGAAACAGAAATCCAGAAAGTACAGTATAGGAGAGGAATAAATTGCAAAAAGTTGGTACAATATCAGTATCGGCGCGCCGACAGCTGGTCGTCGGCGGCGGCGGCGTGAAAAAATTCGCGGCGGCGGCGGCGCGCCGGCGTGGCGCCCACCTCTAGTGGGTATTCAATAACGGTCTGTTAACGCCATCTATCGGCGCATCAGCGCACATAATACGTCTGAAGTTGTATACGAGCAAGGAGCCTGGAGGGGAGCGCGGGAGCGGCCCGCGTCAACTTCACTCGATTACCAGCAAGAAAACACGTACGAACAACGGTTGTAAATTAATCTGAAAA
>NW_021136472.1:0-2994 GCF_004193835.3 Ostrinia furnacalis
TGGGTATCTTGTGTATTTTTTCAGTATTGCCTGTTATTTAGCATTATTACTGATTTTATTTTATCAGGATATACCGCTTAGTTTAAAAGTTATTACGTTTTCTTTACAATAAGTAATTGGAAGAAAAAAAAATCTATAAAAAATTTAAAAAAAATCTCAAAAAAAATTTGACCTCTTTTTTGTCGATAAAAATAGGTCTAGTTTTATCTATTTTCATATGTACACTTTAACGTGACTCACACTGTATATGAAACTAGACCTATTTTTATCGATAAAAAAGAGGTCAAAAAATTTTTGAGATTTTTTTTTAATTTTTTATAGAACTTTTTTTCTTCCAATTACTTATTGTAAAGAAAACGTAATAACTTTTAAACTAAGCGGTATATCCTGATAAAATAAAAACAGTAATAATGCTAAATAACAGGCAATACTAAAACAATACATAAAATAAAAAAATAATAAAAAATGATGCTTTTTGAAAAAAATCTGCTTAAAAATTCGTATTTTTTTGGTTATTTGATAAATTTCTCCAAAAAATGCCCCTATAACAGATGGTTTTTATTACTTTTTATTATTCTCTATCGTATTACTTTTGTAAAACTAAAAATCGCATGTCTCTATCCTTATCACAACATTTGCTATGATCGTTTGAACTAAGCCTCTCCGGGCGCGCCATTCAACGCTTCGTTAACAACGAAACTGAAAGTGACTCTAGATTTGTAATTTTGATAAAGACAAGTTAGATTTTAAATAAAAACAAAAGATTTCGAAGTAAAATAAGCATTTGAGTTAAAATTAAAATTGTCTCTACCTGTAGCGGAGAAAAATGTGGTGGCAGGCCTTTGTTCAAACGATCATAGCAAATGTTGTGATAAGGATAGAGACATGCGATTTTTAGTTTTACAAAAGTAATACGATAGAGAATAATAAAAAGTAATAAAAACCATCTGTTATAGGGGCATTTTTTGGAGAAATTTATCAAATAACCAAAAAAATACGAATTTTTAAGCAGATTTTTTTCAAAAAGCATCATTTTTTATTATTTGTTGGCATTTTTTGTGTATTTTATGTATTGTTTTAGTATTGCCTGTTATTTAGCATTATTACTGGTTTTATTTTATCAGGATATACCGCTTAGTTTAAAAGTTATTACGTTTTCTTTACAATAAGTAATTGGAAGAAAAAAAGTTCTATAAAAAATTAAAAAAAAAATTCAAAAATTTTTTGACCTTTTTTTTGTCGATAAAAATAGGTCTAGTTTCATCTATTTTCATATGTACACTTTAACGTGACTCACACTGTATACAGTGTGTCCGGGCTAGAGATGTGCCGCTGAGAAAGTTCTCGTTCCCGGCAATATTCCCAGTGAGAATATTCTCGAGAACCGAGAACGCTCCCGGGAATATTCTCAGTGTTCTCGACAGAATGCATTTAATTTTAATTTTGTTGTTTATATGTGATATTATCTGTAATGTTTCGATGTTTTATTAACTGGGCGTTAAGACTAGTCGTTATAAACAAGGCATGAAACGTGTGAGTGAGATATTGCTGTCTTGCTCACTCTTTTCGTGGCGAACGCGTACCGCGGCTTTAGGACTCGGCTACGGTATTTGAACATCAGTGTGCCTCTGAGTTTTAAGGCCCTTGCCACCCTGGCGGATTGCAAGCGGATTCAAAGCGGATTCATAGCGGATTCAAAGTGGATTTAAAGCGGAGTGGCGACGCGACGGAGAAGCCGCGTGAAAATATCGTAAAGTGTCCCAAAGGCTGCCCAGCCGAGCTGGATCCGATGATTGACTTTTTTTTCGAAGTTGGACCTACCTAACTGGACTGTTTGTCCCAGGTATACATTATTGTCAACAACCTCGATTGTAGAGTCTCCAACTTATAGAGGAGTGGGTGCAACACGGTCTTTAAACATGATTTTTAAATCTTGTCCATGTTCATTTTGAGACCCACTTGTTGAGAGACTCTGTTGAGGCCATCGAGCATTGTGCCTAGATCTTCCACGATCTCAGCCATGACTATGATATCGTCTGATGTCTGGGTGATGTACTCGCCGTTGATATTTATGCTGAATCCGCTCCAGCCCAGAAGCTTGAAAACATCTTCCAGGGCGGTGGTGATGACATCTCCCTGTCTCACCCCTCTCTGCAACACAACAACGGACTGTCACTGTGGCGTGTTTGTACAAGCCTTTCAACTCTTTAATGTATCAATAGTCAATTTGGCACAGTTGAAGAGACTGAAGCACTGCCCATATTTCAAACGAATCGAAGGCTTTCTCATAGTTCACAAACGCAAAGTGGCTGATTATACTCCTTGATCTTCCGTATAATCAGAGTGTATAATCTGCCGTTGCGTATATTATTACGGTATATGGTAATTACTAAAACCTTTTCGGAAACTGGATTGTTCGGGGGGCTGAAAGTTGTCGAACCTGCTAGTGTGACAATTCGTAATGACTATCGAAAACAGCTTGTAGACATGGCTCAGAAGCGAAATGGTTCAACAAACATCATATATAATTTTTCAACAAGGTTTTGTCACCTTTTTTGAAGAGGTGTATTACCATTCTTCTAAGTGTCGGATCAATCTAGCTAGCACTTATTATCTATAAAAATGTGTCTAATGATCCGTCAGACAGGCTATCCACAACTTATCCAGAAGTGGCAAAACATTTGCGATTGTGAAATATGCCCTTAATGTCAAATAAGAATAGTTTAAAAAACTAATAACACGCTTTTAATTACTAACAGCACTAAAAAGCCAAAAATCATCAGGACCCTGAACATTATCTAGCACTTAAAGATCTCGAAAAGTCATCCAATGAACCCAAACTCGATGTGATTCCGCCGTTTCGTTTTGGAGTTCTTATGGCCACCTTCCAGTCCCATCATCAGACCAGCTGGTACCACAATATTGTATTGTCATTTCTAATCTACATATAACTGCCAAGTTTCATGATGATACAATACTTAGAAGTGCGTGTAA
>NW_021136473.1:0-13090 GCF_004193835.3 Ostrinia furnacalis
AAAGTGAAGCGCGGCGGAAGGAAACTTGCCCCCCCTCCCCCTGCTACCACAGGGGGGGCTCCCGATGTCTACCGACGGAAATCCACTCAGGAGCACCCAAAGAACCACTGTTGCAAAAATGAGCCTTCTATACCAAAGTGGAGGGGTCTCCATACAAATCATTGCACTAAATTCCCTACTACATAGCCCGACGGATTAGCAAGCTGAAGTGGCAATGGGCAGGGCACATAGTACGCAGGACTGACGGCCGATGGGGCAGCAAGGTTCTGGAATGGAGGCCGCGTACCGGAAAACGCAGCGTGGGACGTCCACCTACAAGGTGGACCGACGACATCGTAAAGGTAGCAGGGAAGCGCTAGACGCAGGCCGCTACCAGTACCAATCGATCAACATGGAAAGCATTGGGGGAGGCCTATGTTCAGCAGTGGACGTCCTATGGCTGAAATGATGATGATGATGAAGCCTAGGATGCGCCAAGTTACATCCACGAAGACGCGCCCCACCAATTTTTGGTCTCGGTCGCGCAGGGTGCGAGGAGTTTGATCCGAGCAATCCGAGCGTCATTATTGTAGTGTGCGTGTGCACTCATGGATCATTTAGCGTCGGTAACACTCAAACATTAGCGGAATAATGGTAGGGCGCGTCTTCATGGATGAAACGATCTATATCGAGGCATTTTATCGAGTTAACGCGATAAGTCATTTGTCGTCTAAAATCATCGATAAGATTTTTCTATAGAGCGCATCCTAACCTGTGTATAAAATTAAAAAACAAGAGCCTATGTTACAACAATTTTTGCAGGATTATGAAGTTCTGGATGCCTTCTTCATGCCATTAGAAAACGATGACTTCAAGGCTTTATGGGAAGCCATCGGATGGCCACTGTCCATAACAAAACAGGTTAGATGGTCTTCTGATGATTGTAAATTAATATGATTAGGATCTCGCTTATTACATTTTCCTGTTTATTTATTTATTTATTTATAGGTACAACAACAGAATACAATCTCAAACATTTTTATAGAATAACATTAGTTTTTTTGCATTCAAATTGAATTCCTATAAATGTTGCACACAATGTTTACATAGAATAGATACAATTAAAAGAAAGGGATATCGATGCAGAGATATTACAATTTAACCATCATTATGCACCTACCCACATCAATGCTAGGCTACAAAGTTAGGCTGTTTATAACCTTATGATATGAATATAAACTTTGATGAAATATATCCAAGCTTTTTACGTTTTTATTATAAATTCTGCACATCCGAAACAGAGGATCATTGAATGTTACATTATTAGTACAGTTATGTATATAGAACAGNGTGGCTTGTTTATTGGCTATGTTTTAACGCATGACTAAGCAGTGATTCAAGAAGTACCTTTTAGGCTGGTTTTAGTGTCACGCGGACTGTCAGTGGCGCGGATCGATCCGCACAGCCGATCTGTATGAACTGCTAGGGTTCCTCTGGACCGCATTACTCTAAAACGCTCCCTAGAAGTTCATACAGATTGGCTGTGCGGAGCGGGTCCAGCCTTAGTTATTCAATTTCCAGTCCACGAAGAGATACATAGGATTAATGATATATACTCAAATCTTGTATCATATTTGATTCACGTTTTTTCACATCACAACATACATAATGCTCGATTTGCAATGCTATCCAGGTGGACGTAACGACCGAGTTCCTGGAGGAAGAACAGGAGAAGTTCTGGAAGCTTCACCAGATAGACGAGCAGACTATGTTCGATAAGATCGACATGTACAGCGCACAGTGCATGGCCTTGACGCTGCAGAATGACTTCGCCAAGGTATGCATTGTGTATCATCGTTCGTTTCAGCCAAATAATGTCCACTGCTGGACAAAGGCCTCCTCCAAGGTTTGCGAGACTTACATTTTTTAAAGTAAAATCGACAAAATATCTGAAGGCACATTTTTGTTGCAAAATAGCACCTATTTCAACTAAATAGGATTTATTTATTTATTTATTTATACTATAATGTTTATCTAGATGTGCTATGATGTCTGTACATTGTAGGTACAATCAATGAAAGTGCAAACTATTGTGTTCGCAAAACTTTAGCGGAGGGCTAAAGTTTTCATAACAACCGGATTTGCGCTGCTTGCATCCATTACTTTCCGAGACCTTTACAACATGGTCGTTACACCGAGCGGCTCCTACCCTATCCACGAAAAATACTGTAAGGGCGCTTGAAAAAGTTCTGCAGTGGCGCCACTGTGGCGCGCTTGTCGCATCATTACTAGTGTCCAATGACAGTTAACTTTCCCCCGGGACAAAGTTGACCTTCCCTGGTTGGGTATTGGCGGTCAAGCTGTAGACCCTGGCTACACAGGTGTTGCAGCGGTGGGAACGGGAGCTGGGAATAGTCCCGTTTAGTGTTCATACAATATCTGTAGCGCCACTACCGTGACATACGCGAATGGTAGTGACGCTGCAACTGCGCCACGGCAGCGCTTCCTCACGCTTCTAATTTGAAGGCACCTATATGTATTTATGTTCCGTTTCTTTGCAGGTCCATGAGATAGCCAACGACATTAAGAAGGCGTGGAAAGGGATGAAGGATTCTCAGGAATGGGGCCGTATCTTAAATCAGCGTCAGAAGCTGTTCGGGCAGCCCGTGATACCGTTTACGGATCTCAACCGCCTGGTGAAGGAGTTCGAACCGTACAGGAACCTTTGGGTCACGGCTTCAGGTAAGAATCAAATATTTTGTGGCATTGAAGTGAATAGAGTGGTTAATTCTATCATTCGGTTCGAACTGTCAAACGCGATTCGCCTACCCCCATTGAACATTGGATTAAAATGTAATTTCCATACTAAATGACAACTTAAGCCAGAGTTCAACTAAGGTGTAACTTGTATTAATAAGGGCTAGTGTATAGATTTTTTGTGCACGACTTCAGGCCTGAAACTTGCTTTTTTGTTACAATAAAGTGAATAGAACACTTGACACTACAATTGATTGAATTGTCGTACTTTTTATGAGCTGTCAAAACTGGATTCAATCATTGTAGGGCAGACTTTCAAAGCCACCAATCATCTAATAAAATGTACTCCATTATCTAAATATATAAAAGGAGAAACTGACTGACTGACTGACAGATCAACGCACAGCCTAAACGGCTAAACGTAGGCACTTGAAATTTGGAAGGGACGTAGCTTAGGTACCGTAGAGGTGCACTAAGAAAGGAATTCCCGAAATTCCCACGAGAACGGGAATTAGCGACAAAAACGGGATTCACGCGTACGTAGTCGCGAGCGGCCGCTAGTGCGCTATATCTCTGATTGACGTATAATCAGCTAAGCAAATAAACTTATATTTGTGTGCAGATTTCCTGAAAGCGCGCGAAGTGTGGTTCGACAACCCGCTGATGTATGTAGACGCGGACTCAATCGAGCCTCTCATCAACGAATACTACAAGACGATCGTCAAGTGCGTGCGCACATTCGCAGACATGCCCAAAGTGCAGCAAGTAGCCACCACTATACGGGTGAGTGGACCAGTGGCGGACTAACAGAGGGGCCCCAAAATGCTTCCGCATACTCCTAATCAAATCGTAAATAAGATTAAAGCCCGCCACAGACTTAGCTATAATATATTAATATTTTTATAGCACACCATATAGTCACAGAAATATATTTATAGCTGAGTGTGTGGTCTCTCGAAAATTAGTATAGAAAATGTATAGTAATATGCCTAGCTATAAAAATATTAATATATATTATAGCTAAGTCTGTGACGGGCTTAAAAATGTGCTTAGTAGTTAGTACCTACACAATTTCATCAAGATCAAAACACTACAGCCATCTAGAAGTTTACGCGGTATTAATAATATAATATAATAATAATAAATAATTTATTTCAGACTTTCATCCATAGTTTGTTAGTAGGGATTAGTAACAATTTTTCCTTATATTATGTACTTAATGTTTACTTTGCTGAACGCGTCCAATATGCTGGGGAATTCCCAACTCTGTGTACGGGATAGGCGCACTGTGCGCAAGTGCACGCCCCAAGATGATTTCAAGGTGATTGTTGATAGTACCACAGAATAATAATAAGTACTACGTATAGAAGTTTTACCAAACTGCGGAAAATGGCGGAGGAAATACATGATTTAGCATGAATTATCATGAATAATATTAACTACTTATTTACCTCTCAGTGTCTTGAGGCAACTTAAAAAAGTACATTCTGTGTTTTTATTATTATTTAGGCAGTTAAATACTGCACAGTATTTAGTACATTTAGTACACCATTTTCTTTATTTTCTTCCATCATACACAAGAATACGCGTGCGTGAGTCAATGTTCGCTCGTATGTGAGGCCTTGTGGAATAGTATCCTGTAGGTGGGCCATCGTGCGTGTTTTCGGCCATTCTCAGATGACCTAGTTTTTGCGTGTCCGGGCTGATAAATCGTTAAAAATGACAAATTAGAGACATGCAAGTATTTTTATATGTTACTTAACAACCCTATCCAGTTGTGCATTAAATCATAGGCCTCTATTTTAAGTATTTGTGACTAAATTAATTTCATGAACCTCTGTTCTCTAATTACCGTTACGCGTCCGCACACCGACTTAATGTTAAAAGTTGGCTGTAATTTTTATGTCGTAAAGATTTGGTTTACTCCATTTAACATTTTAAAGAGTATAAAAGATTGTCTTAAACATAGCAAAATATCTATTCAATAGAACCATTCTGTAAATAATTAGAATTAAAAAACTGCTTGTCCGAGCGAAAATCCTAATTCCCGTGACGTTTTTTGTTTTTGGGCACACAAGCCTAAATAATAATATTTGACACATCATTTACGCGCGCGGCGCGAGCCCTTAGTTAGTTCTATGACCTGTAAGCAAGTAGACGTCTATTGCGTTGGCGTACCGTCGATGAATTGCGTAAGAGTATAATTACCATATCTTTGGTTTTCAATTTTTCTATTTACCATGTCCTTATTTTTAAACTAGATTTTTGAAGGTAGTTCCCCGTTGTTGATTTAAATAGAATCAGCACTTTGGCCTCCATACGTTATAGTAGGACAGTATTTGCATACCCTGCAGATTTTGGAAATTTTGAAGAAAAACTATCGTTTTCTAATTTCCATGTACTAATTACCATATATTTATAATCACCGTTGTATGAAGTTATTACCTACAAATTGCACTCACGATTGAATAAGTATGATTATAAAATACCTAGACTTTCGCATAACAACTTTACGGATTTTTCTTCCAATCTAACATCAACATTTTGAAAAGCTTTCGTTAGAGTTACCTTGAAATAGATTCGATTTCATGACGAATGTTCAGCTTCAGTTGCTGCATGGTTGTTGGATTTTAGAGGTAAGGTAACCCCTAAGGTAACCCCACAAAAAGAAGTTAGCTGGAGTGAAATCGGGGCTTCCTGATGGCCAGGAGATGTCACCCCTGCGTGAAACATGTCTCGTACAAGATATAATTTTTTTACTATTAATATCATTGATATTAACATGTTAAATCATTAATTAATTCTAATATAATACCATTAAAATCTATCCTTGCCCTAAGAAGATGAGATTGTCCAACAGTAACATTTACCTGGCGTGATCATATTAAGAACATTTTGTTCTTGTGGAAACAAATGAACAGACAATGGGCCTTTTCAAGACGAGAGTGTTTAGGCACTTTGTACCATCCTAGACTGCATCCTACCTGCTTTGTTATGCATGCATAGAAAAAAACTTCGTGATATGCAATGGATACCGGGCAGAAGAAGCTTGGAGAACAAACTAAATACAAATACATACTAAGACCCATGTAGACATATGGCATCGACCGGTTTACAAAGTCCACTTAAGTGATACCAAACGTCAAAGAGGATGTAGAAAATTCCTGTAAAGCTTACAAACAAAGACTAGACCGTCATGAAATCTATTTGCTGCATCCCTTCTAAATTCTGAGAATTCTGCATTCAGGCTCAGGAGAAAGCGAATAGCATTAATCTGAAAACTTATTGTAAAAGAATCGTGGTGACAAAATATGCAGAGCTGGAACTGTCATTATTACAAATTCAATTTTATCTGATAATGGGTGATGGCTGATCACAGATAGATTAAAAAGGGGAAAAAACACTAATATCGTTAATACATTTTTCGATATATGCATATCCGAAAAGTCAAATTTGTGAGACCTCCTGATCCATTATGCTAAATGCTCTCATTTGTGACACATAGCCCCTTATTGCTGAAATTAAGTGTTCCTGTTATAGCCTCGATTCTTTCAGTATACTGAAAATATCATGATACAATAAATAATAGAAATTAGTGTTTTTCTTTTTGCAAAGGGTTATTATGAGTACCTACAGCCTTTTATATGACGCTATATATTTGTGTACAAATTTATCAATGGAAGATGTTGTTTTTTTTGCTATTTTACATATATTTTCTAATTACCGTTAGATTAAGTATTAGCCTTATCTAATTACCGTGACCATAAAATTTTTGGGTCTCATTTACGCAAAAACCGCTTTGAATAATTTGACGCCTTTACGACTGTTAAATTCGTAATTTTCATGTGTTTTATATTTAAATGCGTTTTAGTCAATTAAGCCAAATTTCAAAAATAATATGGTAATTAGGCTGAGAACACCTAATCGTGAGAATGACCGTTTTGTTTTCGATGTAAAATCGCGGAGATGAACAGGCCTGATAGTACTAACTCATGAGCTCAAAAAAAAAATCAAAAATCAAAAACATTTATTCAGTTTAGACCATAAGTGGCATTTATGAACGTCAAAATATTGTAAATAATAAAATAGAAAAGGTAGCCCTTATGGGGAACTTTACATGTCTCCTTATCTTTTGGGCCCTATCACCCTATGATACTAATCTAGATAGATCTAGATATTTTTATTAATATATTTTTGTTTTTTAATTACAGGATGACATCGACGAATTCAGACCTCTAATACCTGTCATTCAAGCGGTCAGAAATCCGGGTATGAAGGAGCGACATTGGAATGAGTTCATGGAGAAAGCTGGTAAGAAACTTTCATTTACAGTAGATACGTCAACGTATGCTACGTAGTTACGGCAGATTAGCATGGGAGCAACCACAATCTTCCCATGAATGTCGTAAGAGGCGATTAAGCCTAGGCGCAGACCATAGATTTTTAGTTGGCCGATAGTTGGGTCGGGCTTTTGATCAGTATGAAGATGTATGAAAGTGCGCACATTACACCGATTTGGTATCGGCCGATTCTTCATACAAATTAGAATCGGGTCCAACTATCGGCCAAGTAAAACTCGGTGGTCTGCGCCTAGGATAAAAGATAAACATTTAGGCCTTTATAATTTGCTTGAATATTTTTCTCTTAGCCAGTGTGGGGAGTGTATGCTAAATCCTTTATTTGCCTCTTATAAATTAGAGACGGTGGAAGAACTAAGGACGGACCTTCTGCAGTGGAGATTAAGGTCTAGTTCAACAACGCGCGATAACCGCTTGGTTTTCATTGTCGAGGGACTGAAGCGGTAATCTTGCGGTTAATTGCAAGTGTACGAGAAGTGAGAACTACCCAGATATTGCTCGATATCGCTGTGTCTGAACCAGGCCTAAAAGTCTTGTTGATTATGAATATTAGTGATGGGTATACCTCTTACTTTCTCCAGGTATAACCGTGACGATGAACGAGAAGCAAACCTTCACGATGTGTCTGAAGCAAGGCATGGCTGCCCACGGCGAGCTGATCGCCGAGATTGGGGAACTGGCCAGTAAAGAATATGTCATCGAGCAGTCCCTGGACAAGATGCAGGGCGACTGGGCCAACAAGGCTATGGAGATCGCGCCCTACAAGAACACTGGTGAGTGGTGACAGCTGACGTCACGTGCGTCTTAAGGCTATTGAGTGGTGACAGCTGATGTCACAGTGTCTCCAGCGAGGCATGCGAGCTGGCCAGCAAGGAATACGTCATCGAGCAGTCCCTGGACAAGATGCAGGGCGACTGGGCCAACAAGGCCATGGAGATCGCGCCCTACAAGAACACTGGTGAGTGGTGACAGTTGACGTCACGTGTGTCTTAAGGCCATTGAGTGGTGACAGCTGATGTCACAGTGTCTCCAGCGAGGCATGCGAACTGGCCAGCAAGGAATACGTCATCGAGCAGTCCCTGGACAAGATGCAGGGCGACTGGGCTAACAAGGCCATGGAGATCGCGCCCTACAAGAACACTGGTGAGTGGTGACAGCTGACGTCACGTGTGTCTTAAGGCCATTGAGTGGTGACAGCTGACGTCACAGTGTCTCCAGCGAGGCATGCGAGCTGGCCAGCAAGGAATATGTCATCGAGCAGTCCCTGGACAAGATGCAGGGTGACTGGGCTAACAAGGCTATGGAGATCGCGCCCTATAAGAACACTGGTGAGTGGTGACCGCTGACGTCACGTGTGTCTTAAGGCCATTGAGTTGTGACAGCTGACGTCACAGTGTCTCCAGCGAGGCATGCGAGCTGGCCAGCAATGAATACGTCATCGAGCAGTCTCTGGACAAGATGCAGGGCGACTGGGCCAACAAGGCCATGGAGATCGCGCCCTACAAGAACACTGGTGAGTGGTGACAGTTGACGTCAAGAGTGTCTTAAGGTCATGGATATCGCGCCCTATAAGAAAACCTGGTGAGTGGTGACAGCTGACGTCAAGAGTGTCTTAAGGCCATGGAGATCGCGCCCTACAAGAAAACTGGTGAGTGGTGACAGTTGACGTCACGTGTGTCTTAAGGCCATTGAGTGGTGACAGCTGATGTCACAGTGTCTCCAGCGAGGTGAGTGGTGACAGCTGACGTCACGTGTGTCTTAAGGCCATTGAGTGGTGACAGCTGACGTCACGTGTGTCTTAAGGCCATGGAGATCACGCCCTACAAGAACATTGGTGAGTGGTGACAGCTGACGTCACGTGTGTCTTAAGGCCATTGAGTGGTGACAGCTGACGTCACGTGTGTCTTAAGGCCATGGAGATCACGCCCTACAAGAACATTGGTGAGTGGTGACAGCTGACGTCACGTGTGTCTTAAGGCCATGGAGATTGCGCCCTACAAGAACACTGGTGAGTGTACCTTTCAGGGCTGAAATTGCGCGAGCCCACACACAAAGCAGGTGCCCGCATGAACGCTGCTTTGTATTATAGATTAGCGTATTATAGATCTTAGCAACCAGTTGCTAAAGTCCGGTCGCCGAGCACATGGAATTTCGTACAATTAACCCAAGCTACCCATCCTTATCGCACACTCACTGCGGCCGCCCGTCGCACGACAGTCGCGACAGCAATATAATTACGCGCGAGCGATGGACGTCCTATGGCTGAAATGATGATGATGATAAGGATGGATAGCTAGGGGTCATTGTACGAAATTCTATCTGCTCGGCAACCGGACTTTAGTTGTACAATAGCAACGTGATTTCCACACCAGCTAATGACATCGCAGCGTTTAATTAAAGCGCACACGTACGGGTGACTTGTCGCCGTGACAGTATGTCACTCGCGACTTAATACTTGCGAGACACCACCGATGGTGGCCACTCGCTACTAATAGCAGGATAATTTTACAACATTGTTGCTCCACAAACCTTAGCCTGGGTTGCACCATCTTACTTTAACTTTAACAAACGTCAAAAATCTGTCAAACTCCATACAAAAACACCGGTTATTGTCAAAGTTAGGTGGTGCAACTCAGCCTTAATTTATTCAAAACATTCTCCCCACACAGGTACATTCATAATGAAGATAGCAGACGAGACACTCCAGCTATTAGACGAGCATCTTCTGGCCACGCAGCAGCTTGGCTTCAGTCCCTTCAAGGCAGCCTTCGAACTGCGCATCACAGAGTGGGACGAAAAACTACGTTTGACGCAAAAAGTCGTGGACGAGTGGATCGAGTGCCAGAAGTGAGTCCTTTTCTTCTTTATAGATGGATGATCTGCCGCGCGATATTTCAGGTTTGAGGACAGAGAGCACCTTTAGAAATTACAGTAAAGGTTTGAGCAGACCAGTGGCGGCCATATTAGCATGACACACCGGACGCAGGGCGGTAGCAGCGCGTTGAAAGCGGTTTTCGAATATTTAAATTTTTGACACCCGCCCGCGTTGCAACTGCTTTGAAACTGCGCTGCTTTCAGTGTGCCTCAGCCGCGCTGCAACTGACCCGCACCTTTGGTCTGTGGAAGCCTTAAAAGGTTGGTCCTACTGCTTGGTGATGACGCTTTATTTGAGACTATCAGTCGACGCCATAATGAGGGCTATCGTTTTAGCGCTCACCAGTTAGCGCCACTGTAGAGTAAGGTCCTGTCACTTGCTAGTAGCGAAGACAGTGGCACCAACTGGTGAGCGCGAAAGTGGTAGGAGGACTATCGCATTTGCACTCGTCAAGATGGCGCCACTGTAGAGTAAGGTCCTGTCAATCGCCAGGGGTGCCAACTGTTAAGTATAAAAACGATAGCCCTCATTAGCAAGTAAGATTCTGTCCCTTGGCTTTTAACGGGCTTGGTCTGGTGTTCGCATCCAAACATGTAGCAATTCGCAAGTAAAAAGTTCTTCACACTAGAATCATATCTATTTATTTTGATTTGCAATGGTCTATGTGTGATGTATTCCCATTCTATAGTAGGTACCTACTCGTACTACTTTACTCAGCTTGCGAAAAGATGGTGCTGTAAGTAACACCCAACGGTATTCACCATACGTTTCACATCCAGGGAATGGATGTACCTGGAGCCTATTTTCACGTCAGAAGACATCTCACGCCAACTGCCACTTGAAGCCAAGAAATACGGCACCATGGAGAGGATATGGCGACGGATAATGGGCACTGCTGCTGCTTGCCCTAAGGTCGGTTATTGAATGAGCTTCATTTTAGTTCCTATCAGTTCCCCGTAAGATATGATTAAGTCACAGACTTAATTTGATGTGCATATTTCGTGATTACTTAACTGGGCAAAATGTATAATGGTTCACACTTTTTTTATCGTATTTTCCTGTGTTGTGGTTCTAAAACAATTTTAGTTTTAAATTACAGAATCGTCTTGATGTAGTTTATTGCATAATGAATTTGTTCCAGTTAATGTTGATCTGCCCGGACAGCCGGCTTCTAGACAGTTTGGTTGAAGCGCGACATCTGCTGGCAGTGGTAGCGAGAGGATTGGCGGAGTGAGTTCGAAGTTTATCAGCCTTTATGTTTGCCTTAGATTAGATATAGGAGTCTACTTGTTAAGCTTACTGAATGTAGTTAAAAAGCTGGACGGCTAACGGATGTATCAAATGGACCAAAAACTAAATTTGCCGCCCTAGGCTTTAGCCTACTCAGCCTGCTGGTAAATCCGCCACTGGGCTCTGGGTTATATTTATTTTCAATAGCTATGAATACAGGAAACTTCTAGGTTCCTAGCAGAGTAAAACAGGACCACTATAAAAGTAAAACTGGATATAAAAGGGGAGATTAAAAGCGAATATCAAACTTCCCAACCCGTCTGGCCAACGTGGGGAGTAAAGCCCAAATCATCCATTTGCTTCTGGTAAATTAGAGAGGGTCGTGCTTCCTGCCGTGGAGACTAATATAATAATAAATGACCTGATAATGATCACAGAAGTTTCATATATACTATTTTCCAGCGTTAGGCCCAGAACACACGGTGAAACGCAATTGCAACGAAACTGCAACTTCTAGTCAGTTCAAACCGGTTTCAAACTGGTCGCGTCATGTGTGGTCACTCAACGGAATCTATGGCAGAAACTTAGATGCAACTCAAAAGTAACTAGAAGTTGCAGTTTCGTTGCAATTGCGTTTCACCGTGTGTTCTGGGCCGTAGAGTCACATTTCGGCAATTCGTGAGTTCAATTTTCACCTTAGGTTTTTCAAGTTATTTAAAACTAGCTTTCCGCCCGCGGCTTCGCCCGCGTGGAATTTTGTCTGTCACAGAAAAACTTTATCGCGCGCGTCCCTGTTTCAAAAACCGGGATAAAAACTATCCTATGTTCTTTCCCGGGACTCAAACTATCTCTATGCCAAATTTCATCAAAATCGGTTGCGAGGTTTAAGCGGGAAAGCGTAACAGACAGACAGACAGACAGACAGACAGACAGACAGACAGAGTTACTTTCGCATTTATAATATTAGTTGGGATACACAAGTTTCATTATACGAAACCACCATACAGAATAAATGTCTTCTATTATAACCAGGTACATGGAATTAAAACGGCTGCGTTTCCCTCGTTTCTTCTTCCTGAGCGACGACGAGCTGCTCGAAATACTGTCTCAGTCGCGCAACCCGCGCGCGGTGCAGCCGCATCTTAGGAAGTGCTTCGAGAATATTGCCAAGGTCAGAGATAAAATAGGATCTTGTAAGATTTGACCATAGAGATATACACCACTACATTTTTATCACCGAAAAAAAAATCTGGGTAATGAGTTATTGATACTGATCCTATTAATGCAAAAAAAAGTTAAATAAAGTTACTCAAAATTTCATCCCAAAATTGGTAATTTATGGACACACGCGTCGCTAGAACTATTTACGTAAGATTTACACTTATTAGAACTCAAAATTACTTGAAATGTTGCATTACAATGGTCTAAGTAAGTAATAATAACACTAATTCAATTTTTCACACATTTCTACATAACCTGTTAAAATTTTTTCGGTGATAAAAATGTAGTGGTGTATATAGATGTCAACTGCCGCCAGAATCACCGGACCGAAGCAGTGTGAACGAGTTTGTCCGTCATCGGTCAAGTACTCCCTTCGTGTCATGCGGCTCGCATATTTTGATGAAAGTAGACTGACTTGACTTTCTTGTGGGATCCGGCATCAGCGTAATGTGAACACTGTCCGGCATCCGGTTCCCGGAAAATTTGCCGGTCCGGCGTAGTGGGAACCGGGCCATCTTACATCATTTATACTATTCTATTGTAATTGTTGGAGCTTAGGATTATAGTTTGTAGATTCTTGAAAATAGGGGCCTTTTCAATAAGAAGCCATTCTTCGGTGAACATTGGAGTTTACTTAGGTTTAAACAATATTATAGGTACATTACAAAAA
>NW_021136474.1:0-512 GCF_004193835.3 Ostrinia furnacalis
ATTACGTACGTATGTATAATATGTATGTATTTAAAAAAAAAAAAAAAGTATATAAGTAGTATATCCGTTAATCTAGCACCCATAACACAAGCATATTAATTGCTTACTTTGGGGCTAGATGGCGCTGTGTGAGATTGTCCAAAGATATTTATTTAGATATTTATATTTATTTAGATTACGCACATTCTTTTTATATGAACGTAAGGGTAAGCTTGATTATTATCACAGATCAATTAACATTTTTAATAATTAAGGTAGATACACTTTACTAGAAATCCGATGATCTACGTTCTTGTCGGGTAGGGGGCGTCCATAAATTACGTGAGACAATTTTGGCTATTTTTCAACCCCCCCGCCCCCCTTGGTGAGATTTGGTGAGATTTTGCCTGACCCCCTCCCCCACCCCCAAATCTCACGTGATATTAAAAAAAATCCGAAATTTAATAGTTTTAGTTAGTTTTTTTGTGTCCTTTAACGTTGTCGCTAACGAGTGCATCAAATCAAAAAGATCT
>NW_021136475.1:0-542 GCF_004193835.3 Ostrinia furnacalis
ATGCAATACCAAAGCCAATTTTCTACGATACATATATAAAGAGTAATGCAAAAAATTAAACACGTAAAAAAGTTCATTTTCCTGTGAAATTGGAGGCATCTGACGCAACCTGCTCCCGTGACGCTTGGCCGGCAACTGACAGGTCGAGACACGTTCGCGCTTATTCGTAGGCACAAAGTGCGTTGGAATTAGCGTGGTAAGTCGAATAGGTTCTATGTAATTACGCTGTTAGTATTTACCCCTGTTAAAACCAGCCCCAGTCTCCCCTACTCTATGAACAATTCTGACATAAAATCTATTGTCGAACAAAAGCTGGGTTGCACCATCTTACTTCAACTTTGACAGGCGTCAAAAGTCTGTCTAACTCCATACAAAAAACACCGGTTATCGCCAAAGCTTCGGTCAAAGTTAGGTCACGTCAGGTGGTGCAACTTAGCCAAAGAAAAAATTCATTTTGATCGCTAATGTCAGTTTGCAGCGAGTGACACAACCTCCCCGTCTGAAGGCCAGCGGCCGACTGCCGCCCGCACCCCGCGAGGGCC
>NW_021136476.1:0-500 GCF_004193835.3 Ostrinia furnacalis
ACCAGCTTTGTCGCCACTGAGGATAAATGGCATAAATAATATCGATTGTCACCAGTGGTGACACATACTTTCCCAGTTGTAGCTACAGGCTTTCTCACAACTTATGACAAATTAGAAAAATACATCCCAATTATGCTTAGTCGGGACGTACACAAATATTGACACAAATGTCATCGTGCATGACATACGTAAAGTAAAAGTCAAGTAAGACCAGATGAATACAAATATTATTAATTTTATTAATAACTAGCTGACCCGGCGAACTTTGTTCCGCCTTAATGGCAATAAATAAGCAGACTTTTTTTTTATTTCGAACGGGATAAAAAGTATCCTATGTCCTTCTCCTGGCTCTAAACTACCTCCCTGACAATTTTCAGCTAAATCGGTTCAGCCGTTCTTGAGTTATAAGCGAAGTAACTAACACGACTTTCTTTTATATACAACGTGTCCCAAAATTCAAAGATAAGCCGGCGCCGCAGGATGGACATAGTCATGACTAC